>NW_006408736.1:3958720-3961870 GCF_000296735.1 Chrysochloris asiatica
GTGTTGATAGTTGATCCAAAAACAATGAAGTCCTTGACAACTTCAATCTTTTCTCCATTGATAAGAATGTTGTTTATTGGTCCAGTGGTGAGGATTTTTGGTTTAAACAGTGGTCTGTAAATTTAAATATAGCAGTATTAACTAGTCTTTCTTGTTGACGTATAGATATTATTCTCTCACAGAAAGCATTATACTTCAAGACAGGTCTTGAAATGGTCATTCTGATGAGCACTATCCCTCTTCAGTTTGCCATTTCCCAAATTAAATCATGATTGTGTCATTCAAAATGACAAATATTTATCCATTTCAGCTCACTAACTATGATAATATTCACATTTGTGTTCAATTTATGTGTTACTAACACAAATTATGTGTTCAATTTCATTTTTGATTCATACGTCATACATTCCACATGACAATTATTAGTGGATGTTTTGCAGCTGTTTCTTCTCATTTTGAGTTGTGCGCCATCAACAAATGAAGATCCTGAAAATCGTTCTCAATTCACATGATTATGGATGACTCTATTTTGAGGAGGCAGCTCTTCCCTAGACATATTTTGCGATCCTTCCAGCCTAAGAGGCTCATGTTCCAACAGTAAATATGTCAGTGCTATACTGCTATTCATAAGGTTTCTGTGGCTAACCATTCAGAAATAGTTTGTTTATCCTTTCTAGTCTGTCTTAGTCTGGAAACACAGCTGAAAAGAGCCTACCATGGATGATTCAGCGAGTTTTTAAAATATTAATGGCATAGCATCTATCATCAAAACAACAAGCAAGCAACCAAGTAAGACAAACTGACAGAGTATTGTTGGGTTGTTATTGATTACATTCAAATTAATCTGATTAAATATACATTGCACATAGGCACAGTACAGTGTCACTGGTCTTGGACCAATGATCAAATAAATGACAGTCTCAGTGCCCCTTCTCTCCACCAGTGCAGTTTTGTGCCCAGAACTTATTCTTAAATATACAGTTTTCCCCAGCTGCAGTGGATTTTCATCAGTCACTAACACCAACATTTTGTTGTCCTTATTACACAGGTTATAGATGATTTTGTTCCCTAGAGGAAATAAAGAAGATTCGTGTGTGTTTTTGTTTTTTTACCTTACCAGCATTGATTTCTATTCCCCTCCTATAGGACTGAAAGAGAGGGAGAAGATACTGATCATTATTTCGTTGACATTAGGTGCATTTTGTGCACACTTGGCCTCCAAAAATTTTCTAGTAATCAAGCTGAACTATTTTTATAGTTGTCCAGAAACAGCTTGTCCAGGTTAGCTAACCATACAGCAGCATTTTCTCAAACCTGCAGGTGACAGGAGCTCCTTAAATTTGAGTCCCTTTGATCACAATGCTGAGATAGGTTTGAAAAAAGAAAAGGTTGTGAATTTGTTCTTTGTCTTATTTTGTGTTTGTTTTATTGTATTTTGGGGGGCTAACATTGACAATGACAGTTCTCAAATCCTTAAGCAGAAATAGAGTCAATTTAATTAATTTTTGAAAATAGATTTTAAAAAGCAGCTGGCACAAAATTCACATCCCTTTTCATTTCGAGAAACTTTCAATAATGATTTAGATTTATAATGTTTAATAATTCAGCACTGAACTGAGATTCTGTTCATTCAGTCACCCACATAAAGACATGAACACTGAGTATTACTTTGAGCATCACAGCCTTGGATAATTTGCTTAATTTTTCTGTAACCCAGTGATTGAACTTGCAAAGCACTAATAATAAATTTTCCAACTAGCTCCATTCACAACATAAGAATTTAAGAACTCAAAGTGCTATGATTTCCTCAAAATGTAATTTGAAAGTTTATATGAAAATAATTGTTTTTCTTTTTCCGATTATTAAGTGAGTTGCCATTTCAGTTTTATCTACTATCTATACTGCCATAAATAGCTAAACAAGAGCAGCAAAAATTACGACTGGAGAACAGAGTCTATGAGTGGTGGTGGTTGTGTGCAGTCAAGTCAATTCCAGCTTGTAGTGACTCTATATAGGTTTTCAAAGGCTGTATACCTTTACAGATGTAGAAAGACTGTTCTTTCTCCTGCAGAGCAGCTAGTATACCCAACTACTGACCTTGTAGTAAGCACTTGAACCCACAATGAACCCACTTCCCTACCACGACTCCTTTCCAACAAACTACTGCATCAAAAATAACACTAAGTAACAGTATTCAAAAGATAAATCATTGTATTTTTAACTACAAAATGATTTTGACCCTTGAAGTAGATTTACATTTGAAAAACTTGGTAAAATATAATATGTGAGTAAAATATGGAATCTAAACTGTAAATAAGATAAAGTATTAAAACTATTTGGGAAATTGTCATTGCTTTCATATTCTGTGTATGGAATCTAAATAGAAAAACACCAAAAATAGATCTTCCTTTCATACTTTACATATTTGCTTAATAATTCATTGAAATTTGTTGCCATCACGTGGATTTTGACTCATAGAGACACTATTGTACAGAGTAGAATTGACCCATAGGTATTCCAAAACTGGTATATTTACATAAGCGTACCATCACATCTTTCCTTTGTGGAATGGATAGACCATATAATGACAGTTACAAGATGAAGCAGGACATGGGAAGTTATAGAGAAGCTGACTAAACAACAAATTTGAAAGTTATTTGGCAGCAAAGGATAATAGGGCTTAAGGAGTCATTAGAAGTGGGACTTAAAGATAAGTAGGAGGATAATGATAATTAGAATTTAATCCTGGATAATAATGCAAAGGTTAGAAGTCATATACAGTAACTTGCAGTATATTATTTTAATGTCTCATTACTGTGATAGAAAGGATATGACATAATGATTGATATCATGCAGGTCACTTCTAGTGAAGTGGATAAATCTTTCTTTGGGCAGATATGGTTGTAGCTTGCTTGACTCTGACTGATTAGGTAGAGAAAAACTACCTTACACCAGATGTGTTTCATTCAGCTTATAATTATGACCTAGAAATACTTTGTTCTTATAAAACTTTAACTTTGAAGATCAAAACTTATATGAAACAATGAACCATTGCATGTACTAAATCCACAAGGCCTAGATACTCAAATTCATTACACATAAGTTGAATAAGAATTATTTTAGAAACATAAAAACTAATTTATATTTTAA
>NW_006408736.1:3961970-3963212 GCF_000296735.1 Chrysochloris asiatica
AATCATTTTTCTGATTATAAATACATAAAGTACACATTGAAAACAATAATATTTGTATTTTATCACATCTTTTTACCTACAAAACAAAGTCCTAATTTGCTTATGTTTATATTCATGAATTAGACACTAATGACTGAAGACCAGAAGAATTGTGGGATGACATCAAGAACATCACACAGGAAGAAAGCAAAAGGTCTTAAAATAAGAAAGAAAAAAAACACCAAAATGAATTTCAGAAAAGATTTTGAAACTTGCTCACCAGTGTAATGGTACTAGAGGAAATGCAAGAAATGAGGAGTTAAAAGACCTGAAAAGAAAATTTCAAAGGGCAGCTCAAGAAGACAAAGTCAAATATTATTAGGAAATATGCAAAGACGGAGGTAAAAAACCAAAAGGGAATAACATGCTCAGAATTTCTCAAGTTGAGAGAACTGAAGAAAAAATTCAAGCCCCAATTTGAAATAATTAATGTATTATATGGGCAAAATATTGAATGATGCAGAAAGCATCCAAAAGGAAATTGAAGGAATACACAGTTACTGTACCAAAAAGAAATGGTTTATGTTTATGTTCAACCATTTCACAAGTAGCATAGGATCAAGAGACAATTATAGTAAAGGAAGAAGGCCAGTGAGCAGTGAAGGCATTAGCAAAGAACAAGTGTTAAGGAAGTGATGGCATATAAACTGAAATCCTTCAACAAATTGAAACAGCACTGGAAGCACTCACTCATCTATGCCAAGTAATCTGGAAGACAGCTACCTGATCAACTGATTGGAAGAGATCCATATTTGTGTTTATTTCAAAGAGACATGACTCAACAGAATGCAGAAATCATTGACCAATACCATTGATATCACATGCAAGTAAAATTTTGCTAAAGATAATACAAAAATGGGCTGCAAGGGTACTTTGACGAGGAGTTACCAGAGCTTCAGGATGGATTCAGGTGAAGACATGGGATGAAGGATATCATTTGCTGATATCAGATGGATCTTTGATGAAAGGAGAGAATACCAGAAAGATGTTTACTTGTGCTTTATTAATTGTGCAAAGGATTTTGACACTGTGGATCATGAAAAACTATGGAAAACACTGCAGAGAATGAGTATTTCTGAACACATAATCATGCTCATGAGGAACCTGTGCATAGACTTCCAGAAGAATAAACAAATCTGTCTTGGAAGAAGTACAGCCAGAATGCTACTTAGAAATCAGAATGGCAAGACTTTGTCTTTCATA
>NW_006408736.1:3963312-3964677 GCF_000296735.1 Chrysochloris asiatica
TAAAGATTTACAGCCTCAGAAACACTGTACAGGGTCACTATGAGTCGTTCCGACTCCATGGCACATAACCACCACCATAGTAATGACATCACATCAGGGCTGGTCACATTATGGAGGCTGTTGTATTATATTAGATCTCATCCTAGGGGATAGATAGATTCCTTTTAACTGTCAAACCACTGAGAATCCAGGTACAGTCAAGTTAGCACAAAACCTTAACTACCACAACCCACCTCTTGTCAGTTTAGCACCTAAAACCCTACATAATGTCTAAACAAAGAAACTTATAAAGTCATACTTTTACTAACATAATGCAATTGACACACATACAACCAAAAGCACACTACTCTATGACATCATTCCCAAATCCTTCCAAGTCCACATTCCAACCTAGGATAAAACTTCTCTTCATCTGTGAATCTAGAATACAAATTATTTGCTTCCAAATACAATTTTGGAAAAGTCAAAATGTATACATTTCCATTGCAAACAGGAAAAACTGGAGGGAAAGAAGTAATAACAGGCACCAAACAAGTTAAAAATCTAACAAAACAATTTAGCTCTCAAGTCTGGAAACTAATCCTTTGCTCTCTGAGACCTTAGACAATGCCTTCCACACTCTGAGTGTTGTTCATGTACTCTGGATTCTGGATAGAGGCTCCTCAACCATGGGTTTCAGTTACATCTTCCAGGTTCACTGGAAAGGCAACTCTGATCTCTCAGTATTTGTCAGCCACAATCTCCTAGTTTGTATGAGTGTTGACCCCACTCATTTGGCCCAGGAAATTCTTCTTCTTCTGTCTCTTTGGGTACGACAGCCCTGCCCTTTCAGCTTTGAGCAAATAACAATTTAAAGGCTACCACACACTCTGGAACCGAGCTGGTGAAGTATAGTTGAGTCTGAAACTAAGGAAACTGTAGCCCCATCCTTAGAAGTCCCAGATGGTTCTACCTTTTTATAGTCCAGAGAACTTGGCCCTGACTTTTGAGTCTAAGGTAGCTCCGATTCCATGCTCCTTGTCTCTTCAGCTTCTTCCTTGGTCTCTAGAAGAAGAATCAGGCCATTGTTCTGTTTGAGCAAAGTTATATAGCTTTACTGATAAGTGCCCAGAGGGACCCCACACAACAAGTAAGCCATGTTCAGAATGTGCTTAGCTCTCTAGCTTCATGGATCAGAGACACTACCTTCATTGACAAGAGCCTAAAGGCACTTCACTCTGCCAGGAAGCCTCCTGCAGAAAGGTGCTCAGCTCTCTTTCTCTGTGGGTAGGCTTTTGTGCCATCTTGTGTTGGTCTCCTGCTTCTGCTGCTGTAGCTTCTCTCATTGCTTCTCATCAGTGCTACCTCCAGAATTACAACTCTTCT
>NW_006408736.1:3966715-3967278 GCF_000296735.1 Chrysochloris asiatica
TTTATCCATTCTTCAGTTGATGGGCACTTTGGCTGTCTCCATCTTTTGGCTATTGTAAATAATGCTGCTATAAACATTGGTGTGCATATATCTTCTGCTGCTGTAAACATTGGTGTGCATATATCTTCTTGTGTTGTGGTTCGTTTTCCTTTTGGGTAAATGCCAAGTAGAGGGATTGCTGGTTGTTGTTGTTGTCAGGTGCCATCGAGACAGAACTGACTCATAGTGACCCCATGCACAGGAGAACGAAACAATATCCGATCCTGGGCCAACTTCACTACCGCCGCCACACTTGACACCATCAATGATGCAACCTGGCCAATCCATCTCGTTAGAGGTCTTCCTCTTTTTCTCTGAACCTCCACCTTACCCAGCATGACATCCTTCTCCAGCGACTGTTCTCTCCAGACAATGTGTCCAAATGAGAGATGAAGCCTAGCCATCTTGGTCTCCAAGGACCACTCTGGTTGCACTTCTTCCAAAACAGATCTATTGGTTCTTTTGGCAGTCCGTGGCACTTTCAGTATTCTCCTCCAACACCATAACTCAAAGGCATCAATTCT
>NW_006408736.1:3977829-3978829 GCF_000296735.1 Chrysochloris asiatica
GACTCGATGGCACCTGACAACAACAACAACAACAACCAACTAGTCACTGCTTCTGAGTAGATTTGGATTCTCAATGAGCCTATGTGACAAGGTAAAACTGTTCTCTATGTCTCTAGGGTTTCCTATGTTGTTGTTGCTCTTAAATGCTGTCTAGTCAATTCCAACTTATAGTGACACTTTATAGGGTTTCCCAAGGAAAAGCTGGGTGAGTTTGAACCACTGACTGTAATTCAAACCGACCTTGCAGTGCAGTGTTTATCCTCCAATGCCACACCAGGATGCCAGTGTTTCCAATAGAGATTGGCCAAGCAAACTGCCACATCTTTTCTCCCAAGGATTCCAACTATCTGACATTTCCATTAGCAGACCCTCTGCTTAAACCATTGCACCACAAGGGCTCCTTGAAAAGAGATAGTTACTATAACTGATGTACATCCTATCAGGATAAGCTCTGTCATTAATATATATATACATCGAATATGATTCAAACAGTTCATCATTGATTATTTTCATTTGTTTCATTATAGCTTGAAAAGCACACTCTTTGGATTAACTTGCTGTCATTTGCCTCTC
Organism: Chrysochloris asiatica; assembly: GCF_000296735.1. Lineage (NCBI taxonomy): Eukaryota > Metazoa > Chordata > Mammalia > Afrosoricida > Chrysochloridae > Chrysochloris > Chrysochloris asiatica. Next base: position 3,978,403 of record NW_006408736.1, read on the forward strand.
CACTCTATATGCTACCTCTAAGCACAATGTCAAAAATATACATAAAATTGTTACTGTTATTGATTATTGATGATGGTGCTGTTAACGGAATGGCGAAGTAATGATGGCAATGAGATAAGATGGGGTAGAAGAAAAGTAGAAGGAATTTTTATAAGAACGAAAAGAGAAAAGTCCTTTAACTGCTCTGTATCTGATTTACTGCCCCTGATTCTATGGAAGTTGTGCTTGTATCTGGTGTTCAATCTTCTTTAAGAAAGCCTCTCTAGCTTGGCAATGGGGAGGATACTGGTGTCACAGGACTATCTTTCCTTCATTCTACAACTGAAGGATTATCTGCTGTACTTCCAGAAACAAAAGCAAGGGAGGGAGACGGGAAGATCGATGGTCCCTTGCTGTCTCCCTGCTACAGCTAGATGACTGTACATTG
>NW_006408736.1:3981254-3982457 GCF_000296735.1 Chrysochloris asiatica
CCTGTCTATGTATTGCTGCAGTTATTTTTACATTATCTTTAGCATAATTTTACTTGCATGTGCTATTAATGATTTCTTCATTTCATTGGGTCATGTCTCTTTGGCATGGGAAAAAACATGGATCTCTTCCAATCAGTTAGCCAGGTAGTTGTCTTCTAAATTTCTTGTCCTAAATGAGTGATTACCTCCAATGCTCCATTGGTTTGCTAAAAGATTTCTATTTGTAGTCCATCAATTTGTGGAGCCTTGTTCTTTGCCAATGTCTTCAGTGCACCTTATTAATCATACTTAAACATGGCTTACTTTAGGCCACCAACATTAATTGATCAATTTGAACTAAGCTTTTTGCTTATATGCATGTACAGGCAGTTTTAAACTTCCCTTGATCTAGTAAACTATCCCATATTAAAACCAAAAAAACAAAAAACAAAAACAGTTTTATTCTTCAGTGATCAATTCCATTTTTTTTTCTCATTTTCAAATTGTATGAACAAATTAAATTTTTCTGTCAGAACTAACTGTTTTTCCCCTAAAGATTATTGAAAATACCATGTTTTGGGTCAGGTGTACCTTAGTCCTCAAGATGACATAACAAAGCTCAAAAACTTTGTTAGAACATTAACTCTGTGTCAGGAGCAAATGATCTCACAGAATCCCTGCTCTTCTTTAAAAGAAATACTAATAAACAATGTTGCATTTTAGGTGTAGCACTAATGACAGTGTAAGCACTATGGTAGTGTAGTGGTTACGAATCGGGCTGCAAACTGCAAGGTCAGCAGTTCAAAACTACCAGCTGCTGTTCCATGGGAGAAAGATGAGGCTTTCTGCTTCCATAAAGATTTACAGCCTCGGAAACCCTGTACAGGGTCTCTGTGAATCAGAACCGACTTCACGGCACATAACAACAACATCACTGTAGAGACTAAGCATTCCAAAACACTTAACTGTGCTTATGAGGAATCTGTACATAGATCAAGATGCAGTTTTTCGACAAAACAAGAGGACACTGAACGTTTTAACATCAGGAAATGTGTGCCTCAGGGTTGTATTTTTTCACTATAGTTAATTCAATTTGTGTGCTGAGCAAATAATCTGAGAATCTAGATTATATGAAGAATAATGTGGCATCAGGATTGGAGGAAGATTCACTCACAACTGTGATATTCAGATGATAAAACCTTGCTTGCGGAAAGGAAAGAGGAC
>NW_006408736.1:3982972-3985094 GCF_000296735.1 Chrysochloris asiatica
ACCAGTGGCTGGCAAAGGAAATCAAGCTTGGGTAATTGGAGGTTCATCAGAAAAGAGGAAGACTCCCAACAGTTTCAGCAGCAATGAATTGAAACATAACAAAGATTGTGAGGATCATGCAGGACCGGTCAGTGTTTTATTCTGTTGTGTACAATGTAACTTTGAGTCAGAACGACTTAACTGTATTTCACAACAACAAGATAACTAAGACAAATGATAATGAAGAGATTGGAAATAAATCAATGGAAACACACACACGCAGATTGCAATAAGATCATTAGACTTCCATGGATCAAAAGTTAGACACTATCACTCAATTTTCTCCCCAAGTGTAATTTATTTCTTTATTCTGTTGTAAGTGTCCTTCTTCCTGCATAATCACAACCACTACCACTTTCACTTTTGTTTTTTATTCACTCTTCTTGGGTGAATATTCATGTGCATGCTTTTCTATGTTGAGCTGTAAGGCACCATTTCTTCTCAGTCTGTACTTCATCCATAGTCTTCAATCATGAAGAATCCACAGCTGGTACAATATCTTCACTCATCCTGGAGTATTAGAAATGTATATACTCAGATACCTTTTGCACATCTGCAATCACTAGCTTTTAGGTAGACTGCAATGGTCATTCAGTCACTATTTAAGCATTCAATCATGCAATACTCTATAGGAAGCAATTTAAAATCTCATCACAATAAGCTTCACCAGACAGTACTGTTATGTTACACTAGCTCTGGACTTTTGGGCACTTGGAAAGTATTGTACCCTTTTATCTGCTACCTATAACTCACATGCTATAGAGAACCATATTATCTTTGCTACTCTATGAAGAAATAAGTTCCCTTTTTCCTGGTCTTTCCATCAAAAGATTTACAACACTTTGTCTTCTTGCCATTTAGGGTTTGATCTCAAAGAAGAGACCTCTCAATGTTATCATTCTTAAGTGTCTTCAAGTTGGTTGCAACTCATAGCCACCCTGTATAGTGATTCCAAGGAGGGACCTGTGGGTTTAAACCACTGATCTTATAGTTACCCGTCTAGTGCTTATCCATCAGGACTCCCAATATTACTCTATGATTCTTTTTTCTAGTCTCTAATAGACTCTCTTAACCTATAATGGAAACTGTCAATCTTTCATATACTTCTCTTCTGCTAAATACAATTTTTCCTTCCTCTATAGAACTCAATAATGGAAAAAGGGCTGAATGAACAAACCCAAATTACCAGCATAAAGGAACAGAAATGTATAATGAAGATAAAATGGAAGGATCAAATGTATTATCCCATTATATGTGAAAGATAAACTTCACATAGTTTCCTAAGGAAAATAGGAAAGCTCAAAGCCTTAGTTATCTACAGCTGCTATAACAGAAATACAAGTCTTTAACAAATATAAATTTATTCTCATACAGTTTGTTGTCGCTGTTGTTCTCTTGTGCCATCAAATCAGTTTCAACTCATAGCAAACCTACTTACAACAGAACCAAATACAGTCTGCATCATCCTCATAATTGTTAACTTGATCCCATTGCTGCTGCCTCTATGTCATCTTCTTGGGGGGGTCTTCCTCTTCTAAACGACCCTCCACTTTACCAAGAATTATATACTTCTCCAAGTATGTCTGAAGCATGAGAGATGAAGCCTCAACAGCCTGGTTTCTAAGGAGCATCCTGGTTGCACTTCTTCCAACACAGATTGGTTTGTTCTTCTGGCAGTGCATGGTACATTTAATATTTTCATCCAATACCATAACTCAAATGATCATTGTTCTAGGGTCTTCCTTATTCATTGTCCAACTTTCACATGCATATAAGGATACTAAATATTCTATGGCTTTGGTCATGTTCACCTTAGTCCTCACACTGATATCTTTACTCTTGAACACTTTAAAGAGGTCTTCTTCAGCAGATTTGCCTAATAGAATATGTCCTTTGATTTCTTGACTGTTGTTTCCAGGCATGTTGATGGTTGATCAGAGGAAAATAAAGTCTTTCACAACTTCAATTTTTTCTCCATTTATCATCATGTTATTTACTGGTTCAGTTGTGAAATTTTTCATTTTCCTTACATTGGGGTGCAAACCGCACAGAAGGCTATGGTCTTTCATATTCATCAGCAAGT
>NW_006408736.1:3986449-3990056 GCF_000296735.1 Chrysochloris asiatica
TTTGAGCCACCAATACTGTGGTCAGCAGTCCAATTCTTATTCTATAGCATCCCTCCAAGATACCCTTAATCCCCTTATTAGCTTATTACTTCAGATCACATAATGGGAAATCATCACATAACTGAGAACCATGATCCAACAAAGAAGACACAAATTTGGGGAGAACGCAATTCAACCCATAACATCAGAAAATCAGGATACTACCATACAACCCCAGGTCTTCTTTTTAACAATAAAACTTTACATTCAAGCCTGATAGAAACTAAGTCATAGCATTCTCCCTCCCTAAAGCGTTTAATGTGACAATGGAGCAGAACAGGGCAGTTTTTCTTTCTGGTATGCATACGCTATGCATAGAATCTCTTTGAATCAGAAATGGCTTGACAGCACCTAACAACAACAAATAATTTAATGCTAATTGTCATTATCACCCTGAGGTAATAAAAGGTGAAGGGCTGCTTAGAGAGACGCCCAATTACCAAAATAGAGAAAAATCTTAAGTTGAGGTAGAAAAATTGGTGGTTTCAACCCATGCAAAGTTGCCTCAAAAGAAAGGTCTGGAAGTCTGCTTCCTTGAAAATCGTGCGGAGTACAGACAGACTCTGCATACACGGTGTCCTCATGACTCAGACTTGAATAGATAGCAACTATTTTCATTGAAAACAACCTATGTTTACAAGTAAAAGGGAAGCATAGATTTATTGAAAATATCAGTAAAATAAGAATAATATAGAATAAAATTAAGATTCTATATTTATACAAGGAGCTCTGGTAGAGTAGTTGTTACGAATTGGGCTGTGAACCTCACGGTCAGCAGTTCGGAACTACAGCTGTTCCACGGGAGAAAGATGAGCCTTTCTGCTCCCGTAAAGATTTACAGCCTCGGAAACCCTGTATAGGGTCGCTATGAGTCGGAACTGACTCCATGGCACATAACAACAACAACAACAACAATATTTATTGTATATTATTATGGTGTAGCGATGTAGGTCAATGCACCAGACTGCAAGGTCGGTGGTTCAAGCTTACCAGCTGCTCCTCAGAAACCCTATACAAGGTTATTATGGGTTGGAACCAACTCAATGGCACTTCACAACAACAAAGAACACTAGCAGAAAAATGGCAGATTAGCATATGCACAGAAATTTGGAAGCAAGCTACCTGGATAGCTGATAGGAAGAAATACAAATTTGTGCCCATTCCAAAGAGAGGTGATCCAAGAGTATACTACAAAAATCAGGATTAGCTTATATTTTTTCCAAAATTGTATGAATTGACTCATTTGCATGTGCCACATACTGAAATAAGAATGCTATATGGGTGAGCTCACATAATCTTCACTAGAATTCTATACATGGTTTACTATTATAACTCCATTTCACACATGAGAAAATTGGGGCTTGGGAGACTTTGTGACTTGCCCTTAATCATATAGTGTATATGTAACACATTGCAGAGCCAGGATGGAAACCTGGAAGAGTCAATCATTGAATGAAAATGCATCATATAGGTGTAATATAATTAAATGACGTATTAAATACATACATATTAAGTCTTGTATGCAAGAAAAAATGCACTAGATTTCTAGAATCAGTGTAAGAAAATTCAAATCTGTAGTAAACCACAACAAAAACATCCACTAAATTCAAAGATCAAAAAAAGTGCAAATTTTGTTTTATTTTTTATTTCCACAGTGCAAAAACTACAAGTAAAAGATAAGTGATAATTTATAATAAATAGAGCAAAGACGTCAGCTTGAGGAATAAGGTGCGCCTGACCCAAGCCATGGTATTTTCAATAACCTCATATGCATGCGAAAGCTGGACAGTGAATAAGGAAGATCATAGAAGAATTGATGCCTTTGAGTTGTGGTGTTGGAGGAGAATATTGAAATTGCCATGGGCTACCAAAAGAACCAACAGAAACTGATCTGTGTTGGAGGAAGTGCAGCTAGAGTGCTCCTTGGAGGCCAGGATGGCCAAACTTCATCTCTCATACTTCGGACATCTTGCCAAGAGGGACCAGTCACTGGAGAAAGATACCATGCTTGGTAAGGTGGAGGGTCAGAGAAAAAGAGGAAGACCCCCAATGAGATGGATTGAGAAAGTGGCAGCATCAATGGGCTCAAGCATGGCAACAATTGTGAGGTTCTGCTGTGCATAGGGTCGCTATGGGTTGGTACTGACTCGATGGCACCTAACAACAACAACAACACTGTAAGTTGAATGAATTAGGACTTAATGTTGCTGTGGTTAAGTGCTGATGAGTTGGTGCCAACTTATGACAATCCTGCATAGGATATCTGAGGAACAGCTCATGAGTTTGAACCAGCAACCTTGCAGTTCAAACTGATCTTGCAATACAGTGCTTATCCTACAGCACCACCCCAGGACTCCATTCTGACTTACAGCAGCCAATTTTATAGAGTTTCCAACTGTAAATCAGTACAGGAGCAAACATCTTCATCTTACTCTCTCAGAGCAGCTGTTGGGTTTGAACCACCAACCTTGCAGTGAGAGTGGAGAACTCGGAGACTATGACCCTTGGTTACCCATCAAGTCTGGAACTGAACTCAGCCTGTGGTTTTTGTTAAGTGCTGTCAAGTCATTTCAAACAAATAGAGACCCTCCTGCATAGGGTTTCTGAGGAGTAGCTAGCTGGTGGGTATGAACTACTGACCTTGTGGTTTGCAGTCCAGTGCTGATCCTACATTGCCACATGAGGATAATTAAAAGACTCATTTGATATAGTAGAAAACAACCACCCTAAGTTATATTTAATTCAAAATTGAACATAACATTAGAAATTTAAACTCCATATAGTCCTGGTGTAATGCCATAGGATAAACATTGGACTGAAAGGTTGGTCTGAATCACAAGGTCGGCAGTTTAAACTCACAAGCTGCCCCTCAGAAACCCTATACAGGTTGCTATGAGCTGGAACAAATAGAGGGGTACTAAACTACACAGATTGCAAAGTAGAGAAGAAATAAAACAAGAACAAATATACTTGTCCAACACTGTCTTAGTTAAGGTCAGCTGTATCTAGTGGAGGCATGGATCAGAATAATTTTCCATATTCTATTCTAGAATGAATGTTTTCAAGTCTGTTCTGACTCATGTAGACCCTGTATACCATTTCCAGGGAGTGGCAAGTGGGTTTGAACCGGCCTTGTGGTTAGAAGTCTTAGTGCTTATCCTATAGCACAATGAATATTAAAATATTTAGCTCTGAGTCAGTTTTCAAGTGGTAAGAAAGTGTTATTGTTTTTTCTGATTTAAGACTAGCAAACTGTCCTGTGGAGTCCTGGATTGGCACTGTTGCATGAGCACTGGACTGTTCAGTTGAAATTCATCAGCCATACCTTGGAAATCTTTAACAGTGACACAGTGAGTTGAAACTGACTTGACAGCATTCAACAACAACAATAAACTGTCGTGTTGGTGCCCTGGTGGCTCAGTGGGTAAAGTATTAGACTTCTCTTGTGTTATTTAATTAGCCTCATTCATTTAACCACCAAGCCATGGTATTTTCAATAACCTCATATGGATGCGAAAGCTGGACGGTGAATAAGGAAGATCGTAGAAGAATTGATGCCTTTGAGTTG
>NW_006408736.1:3990366-3998369 GCF_000296735.1 Chrysochloris asiatica
GACATTGTTTTGTTCTGCTGTGCATGGGGTCGCTATGAGTTGGTTCTGACTCGATGGCACCTGACAACAATTTAACCTGATAATCTTTGAGCAAGCCGATAGAATAAAATTTCCAAATTTACACATTATAATATCAGAGTTAATAACCCAAATACAGATACCTCAAAGGTCCAAATCTTAGTCTATTTCAAGACTAGTTATACCTGAATTGTGCAAAAAAGAATTCCTTAATAACCTGTGTCATAAATCATGTTATCCCGCTTACAGAATGAAACAAAGACCGTTTTCTCTTAGTCTTGAAATAGATATATGAGAATGAACATGTGAAAATTACTTTCAACCATTGTTTTTCCAAAAGATTATATATATGACATTGTCTTAATATAAATTTGCTAGTAGGAAACTGTTCCACTGAAGATATATGAATTAAGTTCATAAGCATATGTTTTTATAAAACAAATTCATTTTTTCTATTAAAGGATTCAAGTACTTTTGCTATTTATGAAATAATATTTCAAATATAAAATGTAAAGGCTTTTTTCTCAAATAAATCTCAGCATAGTGTCAAATAGCTTATGAGTTTAACCACCAATTGACAATTAACTTCTGATATTTACAACTATCATAGTTAAATCATTCAGGAACATAAAAGTTAACTGTGTGCAAGAAAAACTCGTCAAATTACCTAAGTGTAAAAACTGTATAAATTTCACTAGAGGGCTATTAACTACTCTTATTTCAATATAAAGATTAAATCTTTGATGCTTCTGAAATAGTGACATCCCATGAAGAAAACCTACCTTTTTTCCCAAAGACCAAATTCCTGTATCTATAAAGTGGTGGAATTTTCCATAATCACTTTATTTCTATAGAGAAAAATAGACCTCTGTGTAGACAAAGTTGACATAAATACTCAAATAGATTTCTTTCAAATTGAAATCTGGGACTCTAATATATTATAGACAAGAAAGCTCCGTTTCTTTCATAGTACCTCTTTTCTTTTTAAAATAGAAAGTAAAGTTAACACCTAAATTTGACTGCCACCAAGTATATTGACAAAGCGGAACCAACATTTTCCAATTGGGAAATAGCAAAGGTTAAGGTATTGGATAACCAGAAACACAGATTAGGCCTATTTCTAGACAATTTAGTCAATAGCCACAATTTATAATGCAAACCTAAGTGTCTTTAGTTTTGCCTTGTTAATTCTACATTTACAGAATGTACGTTTGTGATTTCCTCCCTCTAGACTATTTAAAGACATGGAACAGCAAACAAAGGAGTTGTGTTCTTATCCTCAAATTGATTAGAAACCAAAGCTTGATTAAATGGGAACATTATCTATTCTTTGGGCTTTAAGAATTCTCTACTGAATTCTAGTCTTCATCTCTATCCTTTCACTACCACAGTGGTATTTGATTAGTTTAGTAACTAGGGAAAAACACAGCTCTTGGCAAGACATTAAAAAATATTGTGACAATTGCAAAATGTGCATAGATTGTACATGGAAAATCATTTTTTTCTAAAAAAATTCACTCAAATTAAAAGAAAATTTGTTAAATTTTCAGAAATTATTGTATATTACAAGAAAGGAAAACCAAAAACAGAGATATTTCAGCATATTATTTAGGATACTGTTATAATCTTTTAAATCAGATCAGTTCCCACAATGAACCTCAAACCAATAACTCATTTAAACTAAACTTTAATTTATGTATTATAATTCAGAAGGAATATTTATTAAATCACAATGATAAAACTTAACCCATGTAAAAAAATAGGAAAGAATGAAATGCTGTCTCCGAAATTAAGTATCATTTTATTTCCTATCTGTTTTTTAGAAAATTATTTCTTACACAAAACTTTTTATAAAATTAAGTATATACGCTTTTATTAGAATTACAAACTAATAATTTCTTATACAAAGTAATTTTATTATTTTACAATGTTGGTAAAATATTCCTCCCTCTTGTTTACAATTGTCATGGATCTCCTTTTCCTTTCTAGTTTGGGATCACTGCCTTTATACGCTGTCTTTTGAAAAATTATAATAAGCTTTCCTTGTTAAAATTATTATGAGTGACTCACTCTAGAAATTAAAACCATGCCAGGAATATGGTGGCAGCTTGTTGTTGTTGTTGCTAGGTACCATTGAGTCATGCACGTTCAATATTCTCTTCCATCACCATATAACTCAAAAGCATCAATTCTTCTACGGTCTTCCTTACTCACTGTCCAGCTTTTGCATGCATATGAGGACTGAAAACACCATGGCTTGGATCAGGAACACCTTAGTCCTCAAACTGACATCTTTGCTCTATTGATTATAAATCATAAATCACCTTTTACTTGCACTATTTTTGATCTTTGAATTTAGTGGATGTTTTTGTTGTGGTTTATTATTTTCAATATTCTCCTCCAACACCATAACTCAAATGCATCAATTCTTCTATGGTCTTCCTTATTCACTGTCCAGCTTTCACATGCATATGAGGTTATTGAAAATACCATGGCTTGGGTCAGGCGTACTTTAGTCCTTAAGCCAACATCTTTGCTCTTCAACACTTTAAAAACGTCTTGTGCAACAGATTTGCCTAATGCAATACATCATTTGATTTATTGACTACTGCTTCCTTGAGTGTTGCTGGTTGAGCCAAGAAGAATGAAGTCCTTGACAACTTCAATCTTTTGTCTTTTGTAAAAAAAAAAAAAAAAAAAAGATTTAATGGTTTTACCACACAACCCTAGCAAGAGCTAAATAAGGTGTCTATATCAATATATCAATAAATACTTAAAATTTACAATATTTTTCATAACTTTAAAATAAATTTTAACATAACAAAATGTACATTTTTTTTATTCTATTAATAGATAAAATTTGGTAATTATACAATTTGTTCAGTAGTTTAAAAAATTGGGGCATTTTGAGAATCATCAGATTTTCTTTTCATTTAATGTTTATATTCAAATATTTTCTTATCCTGAAAAGTAGATTCTAATAAAGATATATTAATCCATAACTCTGTTGTTATGTTTGTGACATACATGAACTGTTTTGATCCAAATAATCAAAACCATCAAAAAAAACAAAAAAACAACAAAAAAAAACCCTCTAGCTAGGCAAGTTTTCATTGCTCAAATTGATTTTAGACTGTACTTATACATTTCATTGCTGTAGTCATATCCCTCTACACATCAACTATTTCCCTTTGCATTTAGCAGACAAATATAGTATTATAAGTATTTATAGAAGTTTATCTAAGTTAAATAGAATCATTATTTACGTAATAGATGATATCCTGGCTTTATTCTACCATTTCCTCCAATATGATTCATTTGCTTGTCTTCTTCCATCCCTTCCTGTGAAAATCCAATTTCATGTTGGGGTACAAGGAATTATTTAGTATGTCTCTTCTAGCCATCAACTGTGGCACCCCCACCAAATTATTAGGTAGAACCATACAAATAAAGTGTATGAAACTTTCTTGTGGTGATTGCTTAGTTTTGCCATCCTGCTAAGTTTCAAATGAAACATATCAGAAGCAGGAAGAATGGATCTGGTAATTGTCAAGAAAGACAAGCAAATTACATCCTTTGGATCCCTTGACCCTTGTTTCTTTGTAGTGGTGGTAAAGGCAAAAGCACTAGATTAAGAGACTGACCCACAAAAAAAGTAAAACTAAGTGTCTTTGGGTAGGAGGCTGGCTTGCTGAATGGGGTGTTCTTTGGTCATTTATCAAATAGAATGCAGCTGTGGGTTAATGGACTGAACCTCAAAGTCAGTTTGAACTGCAAAGTCAGTGGTTCAAGCTCACCAGCTGCTCCTAGGAAACTCTATTCAGGGTTGCTATGGGTCAAAACCAGCTCAACCACACTTAAAAACAACAACAACAAGGAACTTTGTTAACACTCGCTTGAGCAGGCCAGAGGCCAGAGGCCGAGGCTGAGGATGAGAGAGATGCACGAGATACCTACAGTATGGTTGAAAAGAGGTGCTCCCCACCTGACAACTTCTGAATCCTGAATTGTATGGTGTTAGCACTCAAATAAACCTCATAATTATTAGTATAGTCTGTGAGCTATTTGGCCATTGCATGGATTGTCAAACCCAGTAAAGTAATAGAGTGCCATGGGAGGGATGGTAGATGTCAGTATATGATAGAGAAGTTTCAGGGGTTGAAGCATGCATGTAAGACCTCAAATCATGGACTGATGTGGAGTTGAACTCTCCTTCCATCTTGTGAAGTTGAAGGATGTGAAACATTTTCTCCACACCATCTTAACACATGTCTTTTGGATATGAACATATTTGGTTCACACCATGTGGATCAGATCTTTCTGGCTGACACAATAAAGCTTTAAAGTTTCCTAATCAATGGACTTTAAACCCAAGTTATTAGAGATGATTTTCATATCAATCATTATTGTTAATAGTTGCCCTCGAGTCAAATCTGATTCATAGTGACACCACGTGTAAAGAGTAGAACCATTCCACAGAGCTTCACACAGCTCAATATTCATATTAATATTCCAATTTATATAGAACTAGATGAAAACTCATTCACAGTCTACAACATACAGATTCAGTAGAGTGTATTACTTCATATAGCTCTTCTACTAATAGCTCTTGTATAACTCCAACCAAAAAAACTTTTTCCTGATGAGTCTGGCTAAGAGAAGATGAGATAAAATACTGATAGGATAACATGATTCAGTTGTGATTTTAATAAAGTTAATTGTAGCTGTAAAAACTTGGAACTCTAACATGAGCCATCTCGGAAGCAGGAGGGGGATCTCACTACCAAGAGTAGAGTACATTCTATGATCCTTAAGACGCCTATGCATTGAACCTATGGCACTGGAGGAGTGACAAAGAAGCAACAGCAGCAGAACCAACAACTAGAGCACAAGACAGAAGATGGAATTCCCAACCCACAAAACAAATAAAGCTGAGTGGTTTAGAGCAAGAGGCTAGTTTGCAGAGTGAGGTGCCTCTTTCTCCTAACTGGAGGAGCTAGGCTTGCTGAGCATGAAGTTAGAGTCATGTGCCTTGAAGCTGAAGATTGTGGTGAAATGGTATGTTCTGTGGGCATTTATCAGCAGCCTGAAAACAGCTTTGCAACATTGCAGGAGCTGTACAGAGGCTAGGCCATGGGGCTAAAGACCAATGAGAGGCCTGTCTGCTGGCATGACTTGAGAAGAGGCTGTCCTGACTGAAATAACTGTATCATGAGTATTTCTAACTTTTAATTGCAAGCTATTAACATCACCATTAAACCCTCAAAATGTGTGTATGATGTCTGAGTTCTGTGTGGCTATTGCAATGAGTTATCAAACTCAGCTGAGTAGAAAGGGGCTACTGGTGCCATTTTTTGCAACAGATGACACATGTTGCTTGCTAAAATAAAGAGTACTTGAAGCACTTAGTGACATATTTTAAAAACTAGAACTTTTAGTACAGATTCTTCAACATACAAAAAACAAACATCTTCACAACTGGAACAATAAACAACATTATAATAAATCAAGAAGAGATTGAAGCTGTCAAGGAGTTAATTTTACTTGAACAGAATCAACAGCCATGGGAACAGCAGACAAGAAATCAAACAACATATTGCATTGAGCAAATCTACTATAAAAGATCTCTCTAGAGCAGGGATGGAAACATCAGGCCCAAGGGCCATATAAGGCTCATGGAATCATTTGATCTGGCCCTGCCAAGGCAACTGCAGTTCCAGACATCATATTGTTGTTTTTGTTGTGAAGTGCCATCGAGTCGGTTCCGACACATAGTAACATCACATTAGGGGTGAGTTAATTAAATGTTTGTCCAAATACAGCAGGCTAATTTTTAAGTTGGTAGTTTTACGGCCCGTTTATGATTTTATAAATATCCAAATGGCCCTTGGCAGAAAAAAGTTCCCCCAGCCCTGCTCTAAATTGTTAAACAAACAAACAAACAAACTACAAACACATGCACACACAAAGAAATCACTTTGAAGATTTCTGCCTAACAGTATCATCCCTGCTTGTTCTTCTAAGTTTTATTATGCATTTACTTAGTACTTTTAGGCCTTTAATCCATTTTAAATTTTCTTTGGTGTATGGTATGAGACATTGATCCTGTTTCATTTTTTATGCAGGTGGAAAGCCAGTTTTCTCTGCACTATTTATTGAAGAAACTCTTATTTTTTTTCAGTGAATTGACTTAGCACTCTTGTCAAAAATTAGTTGACCACAGATGTGTAGATTTAGTTCTGGATTCTCAAATCTATCCCATTGTCATATATTTCGATTGTTATATGAGTACCAGTTATAAATGTACTGTAACTGTATATTCTTGTTGCTGTTAAGTGTAATGCAGTTGGTTCCAACTCATAGCGATCTTGTTTCTGAGAAGTGGCTTGTGGGTTTGAACTGCTAATCTGGAGGTTGGTCCAGTGATTCCTACTTTGTTCTTCTCTTTCAACATTATTTGAATTATTCAGGACCTCTTGCCATTCCGTATAAATTTGAGGATGGATTTTTCTATTTCTGTGAAGAAGGCTGTTGGAATTTTGATAAGGATTGTATTACATCTATAGATCACTTTGGGTAATATTGACATCTTAACAATATTAAGTCTTCCAGTCCATTAACATGGAACATGTTTACATTTATTTCTCACTTAATCTTTCAGCAGTGTTCTGTAGTTTTCATTGTATAAATCTTTCACATCCCTGCTTAGATTGATTCACAGATATTTTATTCTCTTAGATGTTATTATATATGTAATTGTTTCCCTAATTTTCCTTTCTGACCCCTCATTGCTTACATATAGAAATGCTGAAGATTTTTATTTGTTGACCTTATAACCTTCAATATTGCTAAATTCTTCATTAGTTGTAGAAGTTTTCTAGTGGAATCTTTGGGATTTTCTATGTATAGGCTCATGGTACCCATATCTAGAGGTTATTTTTACTTCTTCTTTTCCAATCTTCACATATTTGCTTGTTTTTCTTGTACTATTGCTCTAATAGGAGTCCTGATGTAGCACCACAGAATAAGCACTCAGCTGCAATGTCGGTTTGAACCTCAAGGTCAGTGGTTCAAATCCACCAGGGCTCCTCTGGAGCACTATACAGTGTTATCGTGGACAAGTTGGAACAAGGTCTGCATGAAGCTATGCTTAAGAAGAAAAAGGTCAGAGGCCATGTGCTAATTAACCCTCAAAATCCTCTGAGTAACATCTACTACTGAGACTCGCTGAAGGAATACCTGAGATTTACCAAGAGGCATAAGCTACATGTGATTATAGATGAGATTTACATGCTGTCTATATATGGTAACTTCACCACATTCCACAGTGTCCTGAGCATGGAGAGCTTGCCTGACCTCAATAGGCCCCATGTGATTTGGGGTATCAGTAAGGATTTAGGCATCTCTGGCTTCCACTTTGGCATTCTGTATACTCACAGCAAAGAAGTGGCTGCTGTTGTGAGCACCTTTGACTATCTTCACAGCCTCTATAGCATCACCCAGTACAAGCTGTATAGGCTGCTTCAGGTCAGAGATTGGACTGACAATGTGTACCTGACCATCTATCACTCCCAGCTCAAGGAAGCTCACAAGCATGTCATAGACATGTTTAGAAATCCCTTTTTTTGGTTGTAACTCTGGCCTCTTTATCTGGATAAACTTGAAAACATACCATGTACATTTGAAGGAGAGCAAGTCCTTCATCGTTGCTTGATGGATTACAAGGTGGTGATGTCCCGTTGCAAGTCCTACATGTGTAAGGAACTGGGCTAGTTCTAACTTGTCTTTGCAGATAAACCTGTTGGAGACATACGCAAGTACTGAGACATTGTGGCCCTGTGACAACATGAATGAAAATCCAACCCCGAGGCCCTTCTCGGGATTACGAGTAATGGACCCTGAAGGCTAAGGGAGTGACCTCCTGATGTCCCGGGTTCATTGGTTTTTGCGAACTCACTGGTTGGCTACCTCTGTATAATTTTCTT
>NW_006408736.1:4000015-4001787 GCF_000296735.1 Chrysochloris asiatica
AAAAAAAAAAAAAAAGATGACATTTGACAACAACATTGCTCTCTCTAGAACTTCTAATCAATATTGAATAGTAGTGGTGAGAGCAGGAACCCTTGTCTTGCTCCTGATTTCAAGGAGGAAAGCTCTCAGACTTTCTCCATTAAGTGTAATGTTAACTGTTTGTTTGTTTTTATCGGTACTTTAAATCATATTGAAGGTCTTTCCCTCTTATTCTAATCTTCTTTAGAGTTTTTATCCAGATACTATATTCAATTTTATCAAATGCTCTTTTTGCATCCACAGAAAGACCATGTGTTTCTTTTCCTTGTGTTATTGATTGACAAAGTGGTAGCATCAATGGGCTCAAGCATGGCAACAATTGTGAGGTTGGTCCAGGATTGGGCAGTGATTTGTTCTGTTGTGCATAGGGTCTCTTTGGATTGGTACCAACTTGATGGCACCTAACAACAACAATTGATGTATTATGTTGATTGATTTCCTATGTATTATGTTGATTGATTTAGAATGATTTTTGGACTCCTAAAATTTCATCTTAGACTAATCTGATCAGAAGTTGCTTCTTTGGGAAAAATATCAATAAAATTAACAAAACTTTAACTCAACTGATAAGGAAAAGATGCAAATATCTAAAATATAAAATGAATTGGGGGACATTACAGCTGACCATATAGAAGTAGAGAATTATAATAGAATATCATGAACAACTGTATGGCAACAAATTGGATATCCTAGATAAAATGGGCAAAATCGTAGACAATTTAATTACAACACATCAAGAAGAAACAGGACTTCTCACCAGACCCATAACAATGTGAAGACTTCTCACCAGACCCATAACAAGTGAAGAGATCAAATGATGATCAAAAATCTTCCAACAAAAAAATGTTCTGAATTTTTTTCACTGAGGATTTCTTCCAAACATTTAGAGAAGGGTTTGACATCAATACTGTTTAAACCCCTACAAAAGAGAGAGAAGGAAAGATACTTCTTATCTCATTATATAAAGAAAACATAGCCTCGATATGCAAACCAAAGACATCATAAGACAAGAAATGTGTAGGCCAATATCTCATCTGAGTATACATACAAAAATCTTAAAATACTAGAAAACAGAATCTAATAACATATTGAAAAGTTACACATCATGACCAACAATATTTTTTTATCCAAAAAATATTAATCATCTAAATCACTTTAATCATTTAAATAAGAAGGCATGTGTGAGTCACTTATCATTAAGTCTGGCATTTAAAAAACACTTGAAAAGTTATTATTTCATTAGTTTATTCATTCATTTGGCATACACTTGTTGAACACATAGTAAATGTCAGACACTAAGGTATTTAAACAAATTGATATAATAATTATCTTCATGGAATTAATCTCTATATCTTAACTACTTACTCAGCTATGAAACTTCTTATTTCGTCCACATATGTACAAAGAGGATAGTAATAGTTCAAAGTATTTGTGAGAATTAAATTACATAATACCAGCAGTATAATCGATACTCAGTAAATAGTAGTTATTCTAACAGAAATAATAGTAGTAGTTTTATATGTCTTCAAGTTGATTCTGTTTAATAGCAACCTTATAGAAACCCTATAGAACAGAGTATAACTTCCTCCTAGTGTTTCTTAGGCTATAATTTTTATGGGACCAGATTGCTAGGTCTTTTCTCCTTTAGAAGCAATAGCGATTTCAAACTACCATCCTTTTACTTAGTAGCTGAGTGCTTAACGATTGCTTCTCCAGGCTCCTTGTGTCAGTAA
>NW_006408736.1:4002597-4003908 GCF_000296735.1 Chrysochloris asiatica
AAAGCCATTTGAACTGCAAGCTCGGCATTTCAAGCTCACCAGCTGCTCCTGGAAATCCCTATACAGGGTCGCTATGGGTCAGAACTGACTCGACAACACTTTACAACAACAACAACAACCATACGCTTACATTAAACCCTCATCTCTAGCCAAACTAGCTTATATATCCTTAAAATATTATTAAGATTTTTTTGCCCATCATTCTTTCCAATGATTTTTGGACTCTTAAAATTTCATCTATTCTACACCAACCACATAAAACTCAATTTATTGTTATATTAATTATCTTTAGGATGCTATTCCTAACTTAATTTTAACCTTTCTTTGGTGGTTTATCATGTATTCTTGATTTTACTTCATATGTCCTCACATTCAGTTTCTACATATCCATCATATTGTTATATAGTAGCTTTTGCATTTGTCTTAGATTAACACCTATATTCTAAATTCTTTGAGAAAATTACTTCTTTAAATCTCATGCAATAAGAGTTCATAAGATCATTGTTAACTCATAAAATATGTTATTTTATATATTAGTATGTTCAATTTTAAATTCTTGTTGCTGATATATGAAGAAGTATTAATATTAGTGAAGTTCCATTAGAAATTTGTGATATGTAAAACATTTGTGAGACTTGGCATATGGCAGATTAGGGAGAAGTGCGGTATAGCCTTCTACCAGCAATAACACAGAAAACCAGACAAAGCAGATTCAGGGGACTATCCCAGAACTCTGAACATCATGTATAGGAATATGTAGAAAATCTGAAGGCTTTCATCCAGTGGAATTTGTAGAAGAAGCAAGAAAACTGGTGTATTCTGATCTGCCAATCCGGAGCAGCCATTTTGTAAATGTCAGAGCTCATGAAGGATCAGAACAGCACTCCCATCACAGACATCAGACCCATCCTTAGATATAAAGTTGTGGACATTCTTTTTTTTTCTCTGTTCATTGGACTCACACTGTTTGTGCATCTCCTCTCTGGTGACTAAAGGGGGAGGCTGAGCAAGTGGACAAACCTACTTTCACAGAGCGTTCTACTACGCATGTGCACAGATCTGCTCAGCAGAATCAAAGAAGGGAAAAGGTACTCCTTAAAACCAAATGGCCACCCAAAATATATACAGTGGGCCCTGATCTGTTTATCACTAAGAAAAAGGCCTGAATGGGGGGGGGTGCAGAGTAGGAAAGAGACAGAGTAAAAAGGAAACAAGGAAAAAATTAAATCCTGAGTTACGTCATAAGGACCAACAGTGACATCTTGAAGTTTCTGAGGCAGCCATGAAGGCAAGAAGCTGAGAGAGGAACAT
>NW_006408736.1:4005833-4007060 GCF_000296735.1 Chrysochloris asiatica
GATTCTCTGGGCAAATTATTGAGTGATGCAGAAAGCACCAAGAGAAGATGGAAGGGAACTTCCAGTTTGCCATGGCGGCCAGACCGCGGTTTCGGGGGAGGAGAAACTCACAAAAGAAAGCTTCCTGTGGTGACCCCACACCCTTACAGCCACCATAAGTCTCAGTACTTCAAAATCTTAAACTCTCCTTTTAAAAAATTCACGGTACTGAGGAATTACTGGCTTTTTAAACTTTTGCCCACCGCTGCGTGCAGCGACAGCCCCAACTCCTGTAGAGGTTGGGAGTTGTGAGACTGGAACCAGGTAGTGCCAAAAGCGGCACTGCCAGTAACGGGGAGCCTTGAACAAGGGGAGCCACTGGAGACAAGGGGAAGAGAAGGAGAGGGACCTCTGCCCTAGCGTGTAATTTCGGTGCTTGCAGTGTGCAGAAAGAAGTCCGTTAACAGAGAGAGGAGAAAGAAAAAACAAAACAAACAAACAAAAAAAAACAGCGACTGTCTGACATCATCAGGTACAGACTGCATCCGCCCGCCTGAGCGGCCTCTACCCCACCCAATTGAACCGCGCTCACCCGCCACATTACCCCCTTGATCCCTGGACCCCCGCCATCCCCAACACCGACCAAACTGCACCAGAACATGCCCTAACCCTTGGAAAGCGCCCGCACCCCTCTGACCCCGCCCACACACCATAACAAGCGAGAGCCCCGCCCAGCGACCCCAGAACCCCTGTGGGACCCGCCGTGCTTGCTGAACCACATGCAAGCACCTCCCGGACCTCCGACCCTGTGCTCCCCCACGGAAACATTTCCTACACATCAGACCACATGCCCGCACCCCACTGACACCACACACACGCCATAACAAGCGAGAGCCCTGCCCAGCCCCCCAGAAACCCGTGAGACCCGTGCTGCTTGCCAGACCTCAGGCGAGCACCGCCCCACCCATGGGACACACCGCTAGCCACACCCCACCTGACTGATCATGAGCGACCCAGCCCCGCCCACCAGGCCCCCGCAGAAGCCCCGCCCCAACCTCTGACCTCGTGCTCCCCCACAGAATCGGTCCCTACACCTCGGACCACACACCCGCACCCCGCTGACCCTGCCCACATGCCATAACAAGCAAGAGCCCTGCCCAGCCAGCCAGAACCCCCGCGGGCCCCTGCCTTGCTTACTGGACTGTGTGCGAGCACCGCCCTGCCCCACCTGCCTGATTGCGCATGACC
>NW_006408736.1:4019430-4020666 GCF_000296735.1 Chrysochloris asiatica
TGTGAGGACTGGAAATGTAAAGGTGGATATTTTACAGCAAGGAGGGGAGTGATTAACCTTTCAGTCTAGGAGTGGAGAGCCCTAGGACCATCAATGGAGAAGAGTGGAGAGCGGGACCCCACCCAGAGGAACAGTGAAGCCAGAGACTGAGATAGAGATGACGTGAAGAGAGAGATGACGTGAAGAGATGGAGTGGCTGGGGACTAGGGATCCGGAGAGGGAGAGGGGCTGTGTGCTGAGGACTGTGAGAGGAGGGAGGGCAGGATTGCAGGGTATACCCTTTGTTTGGGTGATGATGCATGGACAGGATGGTAACTATGGCAACGAGACGATTTATGATGGAATGAATGTAAAACTAATGTTCCCCCATGTAGACTATCACACAAAACACATAAAACATTAAAATAAAAAAAAAGAGAGAAAAGATGGAAGGAATACACAGACACTGAACCAAAAGGAAATGCTTTATGTTCAACTGTTTCAAGAGGTAGTATACGATCAAGAGCCAATGATACTGAACACGAAGGTCCAAGGTACATTGAAAGAATTGGCAAAGAAGAAGGAACCAGGAATTGATGGAATAAAAATTGATATCTTTCAAGAAAGTGAGGGGGCATAGGAGGCACTTATTCATCTCTGCCAAGAAATTTGGAAGACAGCTATCTGGCCGGCTGATAGGAAGAGATCTGGGTGTGTGTGTGTGTGTGTTTTTTTTTTTTTTTTTGCCTATTCTAAAGATAGATGATCGAATGGAATGCGGAAATCATCGAACAATCTCTTTGATATCCCATGCGAGTAAAGTTTTACTAAAGGTTGTGGGGGCCTGCCTCGATGAGGAAGTTTGGTTCACGAAGTAGGGAGATCTGGTGGTGAAAGAAATAGAGAAAGAATATACACAAAGACACAACGAGAGAAAAAAAGAGACACTCCAAGACCATAGTGGATGCAAAACTGGCAGGCAGACCCTGCATTGCAGGCAGCATGGCCCTGCAGGCAGTATTGCATACAGCATTCAATCTGCATTCGTCTTTTATTTTTTTAGGGAGGGATTTTGCACAAAGGAAGAAGGGGATTATTCAGATAAAACAGGGTACAGAAATGAAATGTGATTAATTGTTCAAAACAGGACACAATGATTTACAGGAACAAATTCTAAAATATACATTGCAAATTGTCTTAATAATCTAACATTCTTAATTTTCCAAAAATTCAAGCAAACTGTTATAAATTACTTTT
>NW_006408736.1:4022256-4022969 GCF_000296735.1 Chrysochloris asiatica
CGTTATGGTGTTAGAGAAGAATATTGAAAGTGCCATAGGCTGCCAAAAGAACCAATAGATGTGTGTTGGAAAAAGTGCAGCCTAGTCCTCTTTGGAGGCCAAGATGGCCAAACTTCGTCTCTCATACTTCGGACATATTGTCAGTAGGGACCAGTTACTAGAGAAGGATATCATGTTTGGTAGAGTGGAGGGTCAGAGAAAAAAGGAAGACCCTCCCCCAATGAGATGGATTGGCCAAGTGGCAGCATTGATGGACTCTAGCAGGACAACAATAGTGAGGTTGGCCCTGGATCAGGCAGTGTTTCATTCTGCTGTGCATAGGATCACTATGACTCAGTACCGCTATGACTCGGCACCTAGTAACAACAACATTCATTCTATAATTATTGAAATCAAACATAAATACTGAAGATGCCGAAGAAATAGCTGACCATATCACCACATTTCCAGAAACAAGATACAGTGACTGACAAAAATGAACTGGAGGTAGCCCTAGACTTCACTTTGGAAGGAGAGCAGGCTTTGGAACTGCTTGAGAAGAAATTTAGTAGAATGATATTGAGATGCATCCAAATTCTTCAAAAAGAGGTTCAGAAAAACAAGAAAGAAGTCAGGAAAATGCAACAGGAACAATCAAGTATAAGAGATACAACATTGGAAACAATTCAAATCCTACCAAAAGAGGACCAAGTGATTAATAATAAAATATCAGA
>NW_006408736.1:4025625-4026772 GCF_000296735.1 Chrysochloris asiatica
CATCAAAAAAATAATACATCATGGAGAGGTGCAGGAGTTCACTAGCAACTGAGTCACGCTTGGTTCTTTGTGGATCTGGCGAGAATCTAGTATCCGCTCCAGACCACAGAGCTGGTGGCCCCTAAGAAATTGTGAAGTACTGAAAGTGTCTCCAACAGCCCCCTGTCAACCTCAGAAATTCATAAGATAAACTTTTTATTTCCAAACGGAGACAAGTATAATGGTGACAGCACAAGAACATCTTCTGGAATCTTTAAGAGAAATGGAGTAGGAATTCATACCACCCAGAATGGGGTTATTAACACAGGAAGCCAGAAAGATGACAAGATGAATGGCTTTGGAAGACTTGAACATTTTTTTAGGAGCAGTATATGAAGGACAATTTAAGGACAATATGTTTCATGGATTGTGAACTTATACATTACCAACTGGGACAAAGTACACTGGAAATTTCAATGAAAATAGGGTGGGAGGTGAAGGACAGTATACTGACGTACAAGGACTAGAATGGTGTGGTAACTTTCATTTCACAGCTGCTCCAGGCCTGAAACTAAAGCTACTCATATAGATGTTCTGTATTGAAATTTTCATGTAGTAGAATATGTTAGTTGCAAGGAAAGCAACTAGATCTATCACCTGAAAGGACTTTGTGCATGATTTCCATGTTACAAATTTCTGATAAAGCCATCACTCACTTAAAATAATAATAATAATATCATGACCAAGTGGGATTCATACCATTTTTACAAGGATGGTTCAACATTAGAAAAACAATCAATGTAATCTACCATATATATAAGAAAAAGGAAAACAGTTGCATGATCATATTGATTGATGCAGAAAAGGCATTTGACAAAATCCAACATCCATTCCTGATAAAAACACTCAACAAAGTAGGAATTGAGGGGAAATTCCTCAACATATCAAGAGCATATATACAAAACCAACAGCCAACATCACTCTTGATGGAGAGAAACTGAAAGTCTTCCCTCTGTGAACAGGAACCAGACAAGGATGTTCTTTCTCACCACTCCTATTCAATATTGTGTTTGAGATCTTAGTCAGAACTATAATGCAAGATAGGGAAATAAAAAGTCATCCAAATTGGCAAAGAGGAAGTAAAACTCTCCCTATTTGCAGATGATAT
>NW_006408736.1:4028916-4049673 GCF_000296735.1 Chrysochloris asiatica
AGAGGAGATAATCTCTTCAACAGACTGTGCTGGCAGAACTGAAAAGCGATATACAAAGATTGAAACAAGACCTTTATCTCACGCCTTATACAAAAGGTAACTCAGCATCAGTTAAAGACCTAAATGTGAATCTAAGGATTATAAAGGTCATTAATGAAAAAAATAGGGACAAATTTAAGGGCTCTAATACAGGGCACACACAATCAAACATTGTAAAAATTACACAAACAAAGAAGGCAAAATAGATGATACTAAAATTAGAAACTGATATGCTTCAAAGGATTTCACAAAAGAGTAAAAAGAGAGCTCACAGAATAGGAAAAAATATTTTGCAATGACATATCAGACAAGGGACTAATTTTGAAAACACAAAATAAACTACAACGCCTCTACAAGAAAAAGACACATAACCCAATTAAAAAGTGGTCATAGGACATGAACAGACACTTCACTAAGGAAAACATTCAGGCAGCCAACAAACGTATGAAGAAATGTTCATGATCATAAGCTATTGTTGTTATTGTTGTTAAGTGCCATAGAGTTGCTTCCTACCCATAGCAACCCTATATACGGCTTCCAAGGAGCAGCTGTTGAGCTTGAACCACTGACCTTGCTGTTCAAACGACTTTGCAGTCCAGCTCATTAACCCACAGTGCCAGATATGGAGATGCAAATCAAAACAACAATAAGATATCATCTTACACCAGCAATAACTATGAAGTTCAAAAAAAGCAGAGGACAATAAATGCTGATGAAGCTGTGGAGAGACTGCAACCTCCCTGCATTGCTGGTGGGAGTGTAAAATGGTACAACCACTCTGGAAAACAATATGGCACTTCCTCAGAAAGTTGGAAATAGAAATACCTTATGATCCAGCCATTCCTCTAATTGTTATATATCCACAAGAAATACAAGCTATAACACGAGTAGCTATATGTACACCAATATTCATAACAGCACTTATTCACAATAACAACAAGATGGAGACACCCTAAATGTCCACGAGGGAAGAATGGATAAATAAAATTTGGTACATACACACAATGGAATATTATGCTACCTTGAAGAAAAACAAGGAAGTTGCAAGCCACCTCATAACATGAATGAAACTTGAGGACATTATGCTGAGTGAAATTAGTCACAAAAGGACAAATATTGCATAAGTGCATAAGACCATTATTGTAAAAGTTTAATACAAGGTATCTATACTAAAAAGGAAAAAAAAAAAAATCTTTGTTCTAGAACTTGCCCAGTGAAATAAGCTTCTTGCGGAGCCTTTGCAGTGTATAGGACCTTAGGTGTAACCCTTAGCCCCATCCAAAACCTTCTGGGGTGGAACATTCCCACTATAAAGGATAAGTAGACCAGCCTGGAACAGCTAGCGAAATAGAAGATACTTCTTGAAAAAAAGATCAGCAGGAAAAATCCAAAACAAAAATGGCAGTCTGATTAGCTACTATAAGAGCAAGCAAGTTGTTCACCAGGGAGCCTTCAAGGCAAGCAATCAAGTCCCTTCAGGATAAAACCCCATCCAACACTGAAACTCAAATGGAACACATGAGCAGGCACATAAGTTTGCTGGTGACCACAATGGTCTACTGGTAAGTGGAAGCGGGGGATAAGCAGCAATGAAGATATAGGCTGAGGTGAACAATATTCCAAAGATTCCAGTTAACCTGGAAATAAAAGAGAGAAGAGGATGGGTTGGTTGATCCAAAATGAGGTAAACTTTAGGACCCTGAACCCATGAACAATGGCATAGTCACAGAGGGTTAGAGCTGAGAGTGAAGCATCCAGGTGATATGAAGTGAAAGAAGATATACAAGAATGGCCAAACTTACAGATAGTACCCATTTGACCAAGCCTTGGTGGGTTGATGATCAGAACTCAACTAGAAGAAGATTAATTTTTTTTTTTAATAAAGGAAACAAGTGTAAATTCCTACAATTTGATGAACTTGACCAATACTTATAGATGTGGTAGCTCAAAATATCAATTGAGAGGGAAAGAATCTTCACATCTTGTATCAATCCTCTCCCCTCTGTATATAGGTTTCATAGGGATGGGCAAGTTAGACATTGCCATCTACAATGAGTGGGTGATGAAGGGACAAAGTGACTTTTTCAAGAGGTAGTTTAGTTTCAGAGTGTGCGGGGAAAGGTAGAGTCCCCACTGAATAGTTTTGATCTTGTCTAGATGGGTCTGGTAAAAAGAGATAGGGATAAGATTCTTACGATTCAATAGTGAATAATTATTATGAATAATTGCCTCTGTTACAACTGTAAAGGTACACATTTTATAACAAATTGCAGGGAGTAGTTAGTCTTACAGTCCAGGAACAGAGGACCATAGGACCATCAAGGGAGAAGAGCACCAGTGGAATGTAGGACCCTATCCAGCGAGGCAGTGACACCAGAGATGGAGGCAGAGATGAGGACGTGGAGAGAGAGCAGCTGAGGACTCTAGACTCATGGAAAGAGAAGACTGGGTGCTGGGGGCCAGAAGGTAGGTTTACAGAATGTCTTTGGTTGTTTAAATGATTATGTGTTCCTGAGTATTTTTGTGTACATCCCTTCATCCAACACTCCCCTCGCCCCCAAAAATAAGAAAGAAACCAGAGGGAGTGGAAGCAAAGGATGATGCACGGAGGAGATTGTAATCATTTCAATGAAACAATGAATGCAAAACCGATGTTCTCTCATGTAAACTATCACTCAATTCACAATAAAAACTTAAAACAAAACAAAAAACAATAACAACAAAAAACATTTGCACTTCCATACTACTTTTCTTAAAACCATTCTGAAAAGTATGCTCCTCCTGTTTAATTGTTGAAATGGATGATTTGTATCAATGTCAGACTAAATTTGACAGTTTAATCATGTAGAAATAGAGCTTTGATTTAAACTTGATGGGAAAGTTATGTGAAGATAGAGCTTAAAAGTAAGAAGCTAGGAGAAATATTTCAATCGAATCTTTTCTTTGGGGAATCAGTGACCTATCTTTTCAAAGACGCTTCCTTGGATGACAGTCAATATTTGTGTTTGTATGTTCAGGTAAAAAACTAAAATATGATCAACAGGTTTTCTATATAATGGAGGGGAATTGTCGGCTGTCAAGTAACTGCTGCTTATGATCTTCTACATTAATATTTTACCTAATAAACTTTATTGTGTGGATACAACATCACATGTTTTTAAACCTGAACTCTATTTCCAGTCAAAGTTTTTATATTTGGGTTATATGAAAACTGTCTTCTAACTAATCTTTAGTCTTTTGTGATAACTCAGCAAATGATACCAATGAGCAATTTGTATTCTGCTTAGTCAATTTCTTAAGTAATTATAAGCAATAAAATATACAATATTTTTGTTTTATGGCTTACTTGATCTCCTCTTAAAGTTCACATGCAAATTGTCCCATAAATTATATGTTCAACATCATATTATTTGACATTAAATCTAACTACAGTAAATTTGGCCATCTGACCTAATTAAGAAAAATGCAGGTTATACATAACACATAAAGTGTAGATTCAACTAGAAACTTGGCAATCTCTGTTGTTAATGTGGGATCTTTTCTCTCTTATAAATAATATATGATAATGAACATATTCTAACTTGGTACATTATCTCATTCTATATCACATAATATATAGAAGTATATGTATTTAAATTGTGTGTTGGTGAAGAATATTGAACTTACCATGGACTACCAGATGAATGCAAAAATCTATGTGACAGTAAGGACATTTGGAGTGCTTTTTGGAAGCAAGAATTGTGAGACATTGTCTCATTTATTTTGGACAGGAGAAGGACATCATGCTTGGTAAATAGAGAATTAGTGGAAAATTATGAGATGCAATGACAGAGTAGAAGCAACAATTGACACAACATGGCAAAAATTGTGACGATGTTATAGGGCTACCAAAGTGTAGTTCCATTTTGTTCTGTTATATATAGGTCGCTATGAGTGAGAGTTAACTAGACAACACCTAACCATAAAATATGCAATATGCAATGAGAGCTATGTAGTAAACACATATATTTGAAATCATTACTGAAATTACTTTTGTATTTTGAAAACTGGTGAATATTAAGTATTATGCAATTAATGTTGCTTTTCTGCCTTGAAGATGATGCATACGGTGAATTATAAACATGCCTGAGGGCATATCAAAGAGGGGAATTATGATTATAAAAAGAGAAGTAAAGCTGATCTTTGAAATGAAAAAGTATTTATGATTTATGGAAAATTTTGATATTACATTATTCTCAGAAGTATAACAAGTATATAATTTACATACAAACAAGACTTTCACATTTACATAAGGACATTTAATTTAACCAAAAGCACATATTAGATATGGGTATCCAAAACTTTAGAAAAATATTTAACACATAAAAACTCCTAGAAAATTCCATATCTCACTGCATCTATGAATTTGTTATTACAGTTAATCAGTGGACACTTCACTATTCTAGAGTTTAAAACAAAATTCTTATTTTACAAATATTGCATATTTCCAACAGTGGGGACCAGGTGAGTTATTGTGAAAACCTAGCATCGCTGTTTTAAGGTTTTCAAAACATTTTTTCCTCTTGAGACACTAATGGTGGTTAAGTGTTCCACTGCTAGTCAAAAGACATTTCAAATCACCCAGAGGTGCCTCAGAAGATAGTCCCGGCAGTCTGCTTCTGAAAGATCACTGCCTTGTAAACTCTATGGAGCAAGATTCTGCTCCAACACACAACATAGCTAGGAGTCAGAATCAACTTGACAATTGATACATTTATGGAACTGATGAAAGGTATGTAAGTCTACACAATCCAATTGTTGTTGTGAAGTGCTGTCGAGTCAGTTCCGACCCTAGCAACCCTATATAGGGTTTCCGAGGAGCAGCTGGTGAGCTTGAACCTCCGACCTTACAGTTCAAACGGCTTTGCAGTCTGGCATATTAACCCACAGCACCACACCAGGACACACAATCCCATATTTCTTGGTTATTTCTCTTATATCAAGAAGTTTTGTATATGTATTCTTAATGTACTCCCAGGAAATATGTGAAATAAGATGTGTGTTGAAGGTATCTTATTTCCTTCTAGAAATCTTGTTCTTTCAAAGCCCAGGGCATATTAAAAATAACCAGATTAAAAGACATTTATTTATTTATTGGACCTTTTTTTTCCTAACACTGTTTCAATTGCTTTTATATGACAGGCATTGAGCTAGGTGTAAGTAATTAATTAAACAATAAATTTACAGATGTGATCGATGCCACATTTGGTTTACTTTCTATTATAAACAAATACAGAGAACTTTAAATGTAGAACTATGAAGACACCAAACAACTCAAATCAAAATAATTAAGTGATAATTCTACTCCTAGGTATACGCTATCTAAGAGAAATGAACATTTACCTACACAAGAACCTATACATGAATGTTCATAGCAGCACCATTTATAATAGCTAAAAAGCAGAAATAACCTAAATTTCCATCAATTGATGAGTAGATAAACAAAACAGTTATATTCGTACAATTGGATATTGTTGTTGTTGTTAGGTGCCATCTGGTGGGTTCCAACTCATGGCAACAATGTATACGGTTTCTGAGTAGAGGCTCGTGGGTTTGAACCACTGACCTTGCAGCTTAAAATGACTTTGCAGTCCAGCACATTATCCTGCAGTGCTACACCAGGATATTATTTGGCCATAAAAAGGAATAAAGTGCTGAAATATGCTATAACATGGGTGAACCTCGAAAACATGATGTTAACGAAAAATTGCATACAATTGATATGAAATGATCAGACTAGACAGATCCATAGAGGCAGAAAGTAGATAGTGGTTGCTTAGGACTGGAAAGTAGGGCAGAGGGATGGGGGAAGAATGGGGAGTGACTGTTAATATGGGGGGGGTGTTCTAAAATTGAAATGTTCTAAAATTCATTGGTGATGGTTGCACAACTCAGTAAACACACTGAAAACCGTTGAACTGTACGCTTTAAACTGGCAAATTTTATGGCATGTAAATTATATCTAAATAAAGCTGTTTAAAAGAGGAAAAAAAAGTAAAAGAAAAAAGGGCTATTTTCAAGCACCACTGTGGTATTAATTTTAATTCAAATGATGAATAAAGGATGGTAAATTTAAAAAAATAATAATTAAGTGAGAATTGTGAAATGATTGACAATGAAAATTTTATTACAAATGGAAACTCAAATTTTGCTATCTGGGTTAACTGTCACCTTCATAAACTTATTTCACCTTACACAAAATCTACTAAAAAATGGGTCCTTTCTTGAGTATTTCAATAAGAAAATCTTTACACTCAACTTGTGCTGAATTAAAGCATATGTCCTTCAGGGAATGTCAATGTGCAATAAAGCAGCAACTGCATAGCTCTCTGGTAGCCCAGAGATAATAAAGATGATTTAATGCTCTTTCTAGAGGTAATCTATACAGCTTATATTAAATAAGTTAAGCCACCCTCATGTTATATGGTTGGACTGGCCAAGTTAAACATGATTCCAAAAAAAGTGCAAGAGAAAATCCTACTTTTTAAAAAAAACAAAAACAAAAAACTCATAATCCCAATAGTGAGTTTAAGAGATATTCTTAAATATATAGCAAACATTCACTATAGGTTCATAAGTTTTATGCTAAATGCTAAACAGCACTACGGCACTGACATTTAAGAAAATAAAAAGAGAAAGCAAATAATAATGAAGATAAAGTTGATAAATGGGAAAGAATGGAAAGAAAAGAAAAGCCAAACTTCCAATTTATAGAATTTTGTTCCTGCATTCCCTTATTACAAACAGGACCTAATTTCAGATTTTCCTTAAATTTATTAGAAAGTAATTTAAACAGATGACACAAAGAAATGACAAGAAATAGTCCTACAATTTGTTTTATGCATAATCTTAGTAATAGTAAGCATTACTTAGAGTTCGAGAATTATTTAATATTTTATAATAAACATTCAATATAGGTCCCTAAAATTTATGTTAAAATTTAAGCAGAGCTAAAAATATATAGGCCTACACAATCCCATACTACCTGATTATTTCCCTTGATTAAAAAAAAAAATGTTCTCCCTGCAAATATGTGAAATAGGACATGTGTTCAACATTTCTTAGATCTTTCTAGAAATCTTGCTCTTACAAAATACAGAGTGCTTAGTAACACAAAAAAGACAAAGACAAAGAACAATGAAGAGAAGTCTAAAAAACTAGAAAGAATCAAAGGAAAGGAAATAAAAGCTAAAATTCAACTGATAAAATTCAACTATAAATCACATTTTGGTTCCTGCATTCCTTTAAGGTAGAACAGGATCTCATTTCAGATCTCTATTAAATTTATTAGAGATTAATTAAAATAAAGCAAAGCATAAAAATGTCCAGTGTAGAAACTTGTAAGCTTAGAAAAATAGTCCCTCTCTATGTACACTTGTGAAGTCCTGGTGTGGTGCTGTAGATTAATGCGCCAGACTGCAAAGCCATTTGAACTGCAAGGTGGGTAGTTCAAGCTCACCAACTGCTCCTCGGAAACCCTATACAGGGTCGCTATGGATTGGAACCAACTCGACGGCACTTAACCATGTACACTTGCAAGGGTATTTAAAGAATCAAGCATTAAAAGCAAATCTAAATTATCATCACTATATGTTGTTGTTGTTTTTAGGTCGCGTCAAGTTGATTCTGACTCATAGGACTCCAGGTACAACAGAAGGAAACACTGCCCATTCCTGC
Source organism: Chrysochloris asiatica (assembly GCF_000296735.1). NCBI lineage: Eukaryota > Metazoa > Chordata > Mammalia > Afrosoricida > Chrysochloridae > Chrysochloris > Chrysochloris asiatica. Next base: position 4,036,672 of record NW_006408736.1, read on the forward strand.
ACCATGCCTGTTGACACCATTGTAATCAATGACTCTAAGATGATATTCTTTTACGCTGCTCCTCTACTTTAGCAAGCTTGATGTCTCTTTCCAGTCATTGGTGTGTCCTAATAGCATGCCCAAATATATGAGATGAAGTCTAGCCAACCTCTTTTCTAAGGAGCATCTGACTGTGCTTCCTCCAAGAAAGATTTGGAACATTCTTCTGGCAGTTAATTATTTTGCATCTTTGTTTTCACTTTTATGTTCCAATCACCAGTAATTATCATTGCATCCTGATTGCATATTGGATCAATTTCACACTGCAGAATTTGGTAAAAATCTTCCATTTCTTCCTATTTGGTGTTAGTGGTTTGTTGGCATATTGAAAAAAAAAAAAAAAAGGCATGCTAACTGATCTTCTTTGCAGGAGTAAACATAATCTTTCTGTGATAGTGTTGTTTTAGGATAGATCTTGAAATGTCGTTTTTTGAGATAAATGTCATACCATTCTTCTTCAACTTGTTATTAGTGCCATAGTAGTCCAGATGATTGTGTAATTCAGAATGGTCTATACCAGTCCAATTCAGTTCATTATTGCCTAGGATATCTACCTGCAAGTGCTATTTTCATTTTTGACAACTTACAATATTCCTTGATTCATGTATCATATATTCCACATTCTGATTATTAATGGATGTTTACAATATTTCTTCTCATTTTGAGTCATGCCACATCATCAAATGAAGGTTTCAAAAGTTTACTCCATCTGTGTCTTTAAGATTATATGTGTTGTAGAATCAGCACTGGACTGTGAAACACAATGTCAACAATTCAAATCTACCACTGGCTCCTTGGAATCTCTGTACCCAGTTGCAATGAGTCAAAACTGACTAGACAGCATTTAACAACAACTCCTTTGAAGAGGCAGCTCTTCTCTACTTGGGTTATAAGTGCCTTTCTACCAAAGATGCAAATCTTCTGAAACTATGCTTAGTAAAGTTCTGTTGCTACTCAGAAGGTTTCTACTAGCAATGTTTTTACAGAAATAAATCACAAGGTCTGTTTTTCTAGTCTCTTATTCTAGAAGCTCTGCTGAAACCATTCCACCCATGGGTTACCCTACTGGTATTTGAAATACTCGTGGCATAACTTCTAGTATCACAGCGACAGGAAGCCTCCATAGTGCCACAAACTGACAGATGAGTGGTGGTCTTCTTACTAATGCCATATTAAAGGTTTCCATTTGATCTAGTCCAGCAAAGACATTTTTAAAGTATCCTCAAAATTACTGAGAATACCTAAAACTGAAACATTCAATTCATTAATTCACCCATTTGCACAAAGCATTGTATTTCACATTTTTCTATGTTTAGTATGTTATTGTCACTGTTAAGTGCCATCAAGTCAGTTCTGACACAGAGCAAATCTATGTTGGGTTTCTGGATGGACATTGGTGGGTTTAAACTGCTGACCTAGCAATTAGCAGTCCAGTGATTATCTTAAAGTACCACAGCAGGACTCCAATTGTTGTTGCTGTTGTTAAGTACTTTGGAGTCCTTTCTGATTCATAATGACTCTGCACAGGGTTTTCCGAGGCTGCAAATATTTACGGGAGCAGAAAGCCTCTTCTTTCTCCCGTGGAACAGTTGGTAGTTTCAAACTGCCGACCTTGAGGTTAGCAGCCCAATTTGTAACCACTACACTACCAGGAAGCCATTACCCATCCCCTAATCTGCCATTAAACAGATTCTGACACATCATGTCCCTATATAGGTTTGCTGAAACTAAATCTTTGAGGAAGCACACTGCCTCCTCTTGTCAAATTTGAAATACTAACTTGTGGTTAGCAGTCCAAAGCCTCATTCACCCTCAGTGTCACCAAGAGTTACACAACTCCAACCTTACATACTTTGAATATAAGAATCACAACCAGTTGGCTCATGGTGAAAGATTAAATTTTATTATAACTTTCCAGGAAAATACTGCATGATCAAAAAAAGAAAGAAAAGAAAATGGAGTTGCAAAAAGCAACTTAATATGACAGCTATAGAGAAATTATGATAAAAAGATATTACAGGAAATAAACTATTAAGTCATATGTAGAGGAAATATGTCAAAACAAATCAAACATACAACATACCAAAAATAATTTTGGTATCATTACATTATATGTTATTATCACTTATTGAAGGACAGGGATATTATGGTAGCAAAACACTATTTGTGGAAAGGAGTCACCAAGGTAGGTCAATAATATGATGTTTTGAGGAGATCATAATCTATTCATATGATATTGCTCTCAAAGTCTAATCTTTATACTTGCTCACATAAAAGTATATTTCTTTTAGAAATGAAATTTTCTCTAATCAAGAAGTACAAATTTTATTTTGCTCTTCTACTCAGCATTTTCATATATATACAAGTGAGAAAAGGTATATAAATGTGTTACCATGACTTTCTGATCCTTCTTGTTCAAATTTTTCAAGAGAAATTTTTAATGTTTCCTTTAAAAGCTTTATTATTCCAAGGATTCCTGGTGTGGAACTGTAGGATAAGCATTGTACTTATAAAATAAGCACTGTACAACATGTCAACAGTTCAAACACACCAGCTGTGACTTGGAAATCCTTTACAGGGTTGCTATGAATCAGAACCGAATACAAGGCACTTAATAATTTTAAAAAAACAACAACTTGAAGCTGAAGATATTAATTCTATTTTTTAAAACTTGCATGAGAGAGTCTGTAAAGTGCCTAGCCTATGACCTAAGTTCCACCTTAACTTTGTTATATTAAAGGAATAAAGAAATCCAAGTTGAAGTAATTGTTCCTTTGTGTTCTAAAAGTATGTGTTCTAAAGTTATAGTGGACTAACTGGACAAATAGAATAAGTTCAACATAGAGAAGTAACCATTTAATAATTTTGTAAACAATTGAAATTAAAAACTGTAAAGTGAATTGTTGTCTGGGTGTTGACAATTTGGTTCTAAGTCATAGCAATGGTATAGGAAAGAGTAGAACTGCCCCATAGGGATCCCTAGGGAAGCAGATCATCATCTTTTCTCTCTCAAAGCAACAATGGAGTCAAACCACTGAAAGACTGGAGTCCTAGTGGGGCGCTGTAAGATTAAGCTCTGGACCTCGAGGTCAGTTTGAACCAAAAGGTCAGTGGTTCAAGCTCACCAGCCGCTCCTTGAAAACCCTGTACAGGTTTGGTATGAGTCAGAACTGCCTTGACAGCTCTTAAAAACATAGTTGATTTAGTAGTCAAACACAGTATGCTGGTGTTACTAAATTTCTGTTGTAAAATTGTGAGCTCTGTTGTCATAAAGGTAGAGTTTGTTTGCTAACCAAAAAGTCAACTCTTGGAACTTACCCAGTCACACAGTGAAAAAAAAAAAAAAAGATGTGACAGACTACTTCAGTAAAGATTATACCTAAGAAATCCTATGGGAAAGTTCTCTTCTGTCACATGGGATTTCTATCAGTTAGAATCTACTCAACAGCAATGGGTTTGTTTTCATTTGAGTAAATGGAAAATCAAACTATTTTGAAAATATAATTTTCAAGAAGAAAAAATCATGATAATATGCATACAAATATAAAATGAGCACATTTAACAACTGTATTTAACCTTTTCATTACTTGAGAACCAGTATATTTTTAAGTTTCCACCAAAAATTCAAGCCTCGACTTTCATAATTGAAAGATTTTCTGGGCAAATTATTGAATGACACAGAAAGCATCAAAAGTAAATGGAAGGAATACACAGAGTCACTGTACTAAAAGGAAATGGTTGATGTTTAACCATTTCTAGAGGTAGCAAATGATCAGGAGCCAAAGATACTGAAGGAATGAATCCAAGGTGCATTGAAGGAATTAGCAAAGAGCAAAGCACCAGGAATTGATGGAATAAAAATGGAAATCTTTCAAGAAAGTGAGGTGGCACAGGAGGCACTCACTCGTCTCTGCCAAGAAATTTGGAAGACAATTATCTGGCCAACTGATTGCAAGAGATCCATAGTTGTGCCCATTCCAAAGAGAGATGACCCAACAGAATGAGGACATCATTGGACAATCTCTTTGATATCCCATGCGAGTAAAGTTTTACTAAAGGTAATACAGAAATGGCTGCAAGCATACATTGACAGAACTTCCAGAGGTACAAGTCGAATCAGAAGAGGCCATGGAACAATGGATATCATTGCTGATGTCTGATGGATCTTGGCTGAAAGCAGAGAATATCAGAAAGATGTTTACCTATGTTTTATTGATTATGCAAAGGCTTTTGATTGTGTGGATCATGACAAGCTATGGACAACATTGAGAAGTATGAGTATTCCGGAACACTTAATTGTGCTCATGAAGAATCTGTACATGGACCAAGAGGCAGTTGTTTGAATAGAACATGGGAGTACTGGATGGTTTAAAATTAAGAAAGTTATGCGATGGGGTTGTATTCTTTCAACATATTTATTCCACCTGTATGCTGAGCAAATAATCCCAGATGCTGGGTTATATGAAGAAAAACATGGCATCAGGATTGAACAAAGACTCATTAACAACCTGTGATATGCAGATAATACAACCTTGCTTGCTGAAAGTGAAGAGGACTTAAAACATTTACCGATGTAGATCAAAGAGCAAAGTCTTCGGTATGGATTACATCTCAATGTAAAGAAAACAAAAGTCATCACCACTGGACCAATACACAACATTCTTATCAGTGGAGAAAAGATTGAAGTTGTCAAGGACTTCATTTTTCTTGGATCAACTATCAACACTCATGGAAGCAGCAGTCAAGAAATCAAATGACATATTGCATTAGGCAAATCTGGTGCACAAAACATTTTTAAAGTGTTGAAGAGCAAAGATGTCGTCTTAAGGACTAAGGTATGCCTGACCCAAGCCATGGTATTTTCAATAACCTCATATGCTTGTGAAATCTGGGCAGTGCATAAGGAAGACCATAGAACAAGTGATGCTTTTGAGTTATGGTGTTGGAGGAAAATATTGAAAGTGGCATGGGCTGCCAAAAGAACCAACAGATCTGTGTTGGAAGAAGTACATCCAGAGTGTTCCTTGGAGGCCAGGATGACCAAATTTCATCTCTCATACCTCGGGCATACTTTCAGGAGGGACCAGTTGCTGGAGAAGGATATCATGTTTGGTAACGTGGAGGGTCAAAGAAAAAGAGGAAGACCCCCAACAAGATGGATTGGCCAAGTGGCAGATTCAATGGACTCAAGCATGGCAACAGTAGTAAAGTTGGCCTAGGACTGGGCAGTTTTTCGTTCTGCTGTGCATCAGGTCACTATGAGTGTGTACTGACTTGATGGCACCTATCAACAACAACAACAGTCCTGTTGGAATGACTGCCTTTTGATCTATGTAATTAGCATAGTTTTTTTTGTTTTTTTTTTCTGTCCAGCATCCATCACCCCCATTTTTGCTATATTCTGATTTCCCTTTGAGGAATTAGCCCTAAACTATGTGAGTCCATTGGTTTTTACATGGAATTATCCCACCCACAAAGAATCCTGGACATGCAATAGTTAAGTGTTCAGCTGCTAACAAAAGTTGAGGGTTCAAACCCATTACTGACTCTTCAGAAGAAAAGATGAGGTGATCTGCTCCTGTAGAGATTATAGTCTTGGAAATCCTATGATACTGTTCTCCTTTGAATTGTAGGGTTGTTATGCATAAAATCAACTCAAACAGCACACAGCAACATCCCAACCATGTCATGGCACCAGTGGTGTCTTTGAGTTCAAGACAAGCCAGTCTGAGTCACTATAAGTGGTTCAGGAATAGTCACTTAACATAAATCAGGTCACTGTGTATCACTGGAGACCTATTTTTTAGTATTTGTACGCTATTGAAATGTAATGAAGTTTCTAAGTCCATCTTTATCATCAGTGAGCATGCTTAACAGAGAAAGTAATGCACAGGCAAGCAGACCTCAGGAAAATGCTGCATTGTTGATGAGAGGATTTCAACTTTTAGATTTGGCTATTTAGAAACCCAAATCTACCTTGGTCTTTGAATTGTAAGCTCATTTAAAAATAAAAATAAATTTTAAAAAAACTTCTCAATGTTTTATTCTGTTCCTTCTGAGGCATTTGAATCTGGGTTTTCTTTTGTCACTGAAATCACTGGTTATGTGCTCTCATAAACTGCCATGGAAACATTTGAAAATATGTGACCCAGAAGTCAAGCAAGGTTTTAGAGCTAAACATTTAGACTTGAGAGTTAAGAGATTAAATAGTTGAAGATCAAAAAGAATAAGATGAGATAAATACCCTGAGTGAAATCAATTTGCAGAATGAATTATTTAGCCTCAGGAAAGGTACTTTTGAAAGGCTAACAAAAGCAGGAATTGTGAACACCTCAATTCATTAATATATTTTGCTACTCCTTCCTGGTTCAGATCCTGTGTCATTATACTTAGATTCCTAACAGTATAGTAAGTACAACATCCTTTTATGTTGTTAATTGCTGTTGAGTTGGTTCTGATTCACTGTGACCCTGTTTAGAGTTTCTGAGGAGTAACTGGTGGATCTGAACTGCCAACCTTGTGATTCGAAGTCCAGTATTGATCCTACAGTCATTAAGTATTGGCTGATGATTTGCTGACTATGATACCATGAATTTATTTGATGTGTCTTTTCTATCCAAAGTCTTAACTCCCACCAAATGGTTGGATGGGACCGTACAAATAGATTGTGCAGGACTCTAACACAGGGATTGGTTAATTTTGCCAGCCTGTTAAATTTCAAAGGAGCCATCTCAGAAGCAGAAACAAAAGATCACAGGACCAACAAGAAAGAAGAGCCAGGAGCAGAATGTGAGGTCCCTACCTAGAAAAGTGGTGAGGGCAGAGGCAGCAACATGGAGGGAAAGAGTAGCTTCCTGCATCTTGGCCCATGATGCAAGTAAAGACAAGTGTCTATGGGCAGAAGAATCGCTTTCAAAATCTGCCCATTGGATATTTACAGACTTGCTAAAAGAATTTTTTAGCACTTGCCTGAGCAGGGCAGAAGCTGAGGGGCCACATGGCTAAGCAGCTGAATACAGCAAGGCATCCCTGAAGTAAGGCAAAGAAGAGGCACTCCTGACTACAGAACTACTACATCCTGAGTTGTTTCTGATCTTAAATTGTACCCAGTTCATTTTCCTAATAAACCCCAGTTATGAGTTTTGTCATGAGGTGGGTTGCTATTTTTGTGGCAATTGCAACAAATTATTGAACACAGATGTGAAGCAAAGAGTGCTATGGGAGGAATGGTTGATGTCAGAAGAGAACAAAGAATGTTGTATGGTGGAGGCATGCCTGACCTCTACTTCATAGGAATTGGCCTTGGACTGATTTTGAGTTTGATTCTTCTTTTCCTGTGTGAAACCTGAAGAAGTTTGACGTGGCCTCTACGTCATTTTGCAATGACATTTAAACAAAGATAAATTTCTAAGATTTTGAATCAAACTAGGTACATTTACCCTAATTATACAATGAAATTTATATACCCATGTAGATGAAATTTACAATTTATTTTTTAATGTCAACTGCTATCTTATGAACCTAAAGCAACTGATACTCATAATTGATTAAATTTCTATCCAGTACTATTTCATTGTGTATTTCTTTTATATGTTTTGTTATTGTTATATATGGACAAAACATACAATTCAACAGTTTCCGCATGTCTCATTTGATGACATTCATTGTATTCTTTGTGTTGTGTAACCACACTCACTCTGCCTTTTCTGAGTTAATTTTACTTCTTAACATAAGTTCACTGCCCCTTAAGATTGCTATCTAAGCTTCAACTTGCTTTTGTCAGTTTGATCCCATATAGATAGTTTCTTAGAAGAGCATTAATGCTCAAGGATGGCATTTTGCTTTACTGGCTAGCTGAACCATTGCTTGGTTTTAAGATGACATCAGGGAATATTTTAGGTTTAAGGATTAATTTATTCATAATAATTCAGGGGTCCTTTGAACCTTCATGGCTCCAAAATGTCTGAAGTCCATGAGGATTTGAAATTCTGCATTTTCTATTTTTAAATCAAAATTCTTCTGTGGAATCTTTGACCATAATCTTCAGTAATATTATCCAGGCACCATCCAATGCTTCTGGTCTTATGGCAAAGGAGATAGTTGTGCATTGGCTTAGTTATCCAGTGCAACTATAATAGAAATACCATAGGTAGGTGGCTTTAATAGCCAAAAATTTATTCTTTCACAGTTTATTAGGCTAAAATTTCTGATTCAGAGTGCCAGCTCTCAGGAAGGCTTCCTTGCCTTGTGAGAAAGGCCATGTCTCCTTTCAGGATCTGTAGTCCAAGGATTCCTTGGAGACTTCATACTTCTTGGTACCAATATATCCCTGGATCTAGGAGTTCACAGTGCAAGTACCCCAAGTCCAAAGGATACACTCCATTGGTGACAGTAGGTACCTCCTTCTCTGCTCAAGTCTGTCTCCTTTGGTGTTTTAAAAGATGAAAGGTGTTACATGCCACATCTCTGGGAATCTCCAGTGGATTGTGGTGGTGCTGTGATTAAGGGTGGTGTAAAGCAGAATTTCAAATTATCATGGACTCCAGACTTCCTGGAGCCATGCAGTTTAGATAGACCACTGGAACTTCTGTCCTGAATGTTTAAACCTTAAATCTAAAATATCCATTCATGTCATCTTAAAATCGAGCAGTAGTTTAGCTGAACTTGATCATTATTCTTTTCTAAGAATCATCTACATGGGATAAAATTAAAATGAAATGTGCAAAGACCTTGAGAAAGAAAACTAAAGGTGAAGAACACACTCAGCATTTCTCAAGCTGAAAAAAAACTAAAGAAAACAATTTAAGCCTCTACCTGAATATTGAATAGTGGAGGGTTCTATGGGCATGGTATTGAATGATGAATAAAACATGAAAAGGATATGCACAGTCACTGTACCAAAAAAGAAGTGGTCAATGTTCAACAATTTCAAGAGGTAGCATATGATTAATAGTCAATGATACTGAAGAAAGAAGTCTAAGGTGCACCTGAAGGCATTGAAGTTTCTTGGTTTTGATGGAATATAATTGACGTCTTCAACAAACTGATTTAGTACTGAAGACACTCACTCATCTTTACCAAAAAAATTGGAACACAACTATCTGGCCAAGTGATTGGAAGAGATCTCTATGTGTGCCTATTTCAAAGAACAATAATCCAATTAAATGTGGAAATCATCAAGCAATCTCATTAATATTGCATGCACATAAAATTTTGTCAAAGATATTTTCAAAACGGATGCAACAGTACATTCACAGGTAACTGCCAGAAACTCAAACAGAATTCAGAAGAGTACATGGAACTAGGGATATCATTGATGATGTCAGATGGATCTTAGATGAAAGCAGAGAATACCATAAAGATGTTTACATTTGCTTTATTGACTATGCAAAGTCTTTGACTGTGTGGATCATGACAAGCTATAGATAACATGGGAAGAATGGGTATTATAGAACACTTGATTTTGTTCATGTGGAATCTGTACATAGACCAAGAGATAGTCATTCACACAGAACAAGGGATTTAAAAAATAAGTAAGTTTAAAATAAGTAAGGGTGTGTGCCTGGGTTGTGCTATTACACCATATTTATTCAATCTGTATGCTGAGAAAATAATTCAAGGAGCTGGGTAATATGAAGAAGAGTATGGCTTCCTTCAGTATTGGAGGAAGATTCATTAACAACCTGTGATATAAAGATGTCACAGTCTTGCTTGCTGAGTGAAGAGGACTTAAAATACTTACTGATGTATGGATTGCATCTCAATGTAAAGAAAACAAAAATATTCACCACTGGGCCAATTAATAATAATTGGGGGAAAAAATTGAAGTTGTCAAAGATTTCATTTTGCTTGGTTCCATTATCAATGCTAACGAAAGCAGCAGTCAGTAAATCAAATGATGTACATTGCATTAGGCAAATCTGTTGCACAAGACTTCTTTAAAGTGTTCAAGAGCAAAGATAGCATTTTGAGGAATAAGGTGCACTTCACCCAAGCTATGAATTTTCAATAGCCTCATATATACATGAAAGTTAGGTTATGAATAAGGAAGATCATATAAGAATTGATGCATTTGAGTTATGGTGTTGGAGAAGAATACTGAAATTACCATGGACATCCTGAAGGACAAACAAATCTGTGTTGGAAGGACAGCCAGAATGCTAACTAGAAATCAGGATGACATGACTTTGTCTCACATATTTCAAATATATTATCAAAAGAGACCAGTCCTTGGGGAAAGACATTATGAATTGGCACAGCAGACTTAATAATGGGCTCTAGCATAACAATTGTGAGACTGGAACAGGCCTGGACAATGCTTCATTCTGTTGTACAAAGTGTTGTTGTGAGTTGGAGCAAACTCAATGGCATGTAACAACAACAGCAACATATACACGGACCTCACTGGATATAATACAAAGGAATCAAACTGATTACATCTGTGAAAAGAAACCTTGGAGAAGCTCAGTATCATCAGTCATCAATGGCCAAGTTTGGAAGAGACAATTACTGCTTATATTTAAGTTCAAAATGAAGCTGAAGAAATTGAAAGCAAGTTCACAAGAATCAAAGCACATAATTGGGTATATTATACCTGAATTTAAAGGCCATCTGAGGAAGAGATGTCACACATTGAACTGTAATAATCAAAGACCAGATGAGCTATGGAATCATATCAAGGACAACAGACACATACAGGGAAAAAACAAAAAGTGGTTAAAAAGACAGGAAAGAGAAGACCAAAGTGAATGTTAGAAGACTCTGAAACTTGCTGTTGAATGTAGAAGCTAAAGCAAATGGAAGAAATGATGAAATAAAAAATATGAACAGAAACTTTTATTTCAAATGGTGACTCAGAAAGACCAGGTGAAGTATTATACTGAAATGTGCAGACCCAGAGTTAAAAACCCAAAAGGGAGAACCACCACTAGTATTTCTCAAGTTGAAAGAACTGAAGTAAAAATCCAACTATTGAGTTGTAATACTGCAGCATTCTATGGACAAAGTACTGAATGATGTATCAAATAAAACTTAAAAGACTGTAGAGACCTACTATACCAGAAGAATTGGTATACATTAAGCCATTTCAAGAAGTAGTATATGGGCTTCTGGTTTGGGCTGCAGTAGAGAAAGCTAGTTAGGGAAGGCTCTGTGGAGGAGGGATTTAAGACCCACCAGATAAGCGATCACAGAACAACACCATAGCTATGAATCTACCATAAGCTTCAGACATCAGTTTCCTACACTCGGAAGTGAAAATATTATGATATAAAGGAAAATACTGAGAGTTAGGAATCTGGAGACAGGACTCCCTTAGCAGCCACCCCACCCAGACAGAGTTTACAGGGTGGGGTTACAGCCAGACCAGCACAGGGGACCAGTGCTAAAAGAAATGCAGAAACATATGCAAATGGAGGCATGGTAGACACTACCCAATTTTTTTTTCTCCTCTTCCCCATCGCACCTTCTTTGCCCAACACAGACACCTTCAGGTGGGTGGGTGTGCACACACCCAAAAAAAAAAAGTCCAGCATTGACCCCACAGTTTTTCCACAGTACAGAGAGAAAGAGCTTGGTGGCTACTCATGATGTCAGCCTTGGGGACGCAGCCCTAAAATTGACTTGTGCAAGACCCACGGTAGCTATGTGCCATGGAGTCAATTCTGTCTCATGGTAACCCTGTGCGGGGTTTCTGAAGCTGTGGGTCTTTGTGGGGGAGGAACACCTCATCTTTCTCCCACAGAACAGCTGGAGGTTTTGGGCTGCTGAACTTGTGGTTCCCAGCCCAATTCATTGCTGCTGCACTACCAGAGCTCCTTGTGCAGGAATCTTATGCAGGCTTATATAGCAAAAAAAAAAAAAAAAAAAAAAAGCAGGCCCTTCAGGCCTGACAAACAAACCATAGAACAATCTGCAAAACTCCAACATAAAAGGATGCAACTATCTCGAGAATTATGCTGTGCACTTGTAGATACCTAACTGACCTTCAGAGACAAAAATAGTGGACAATCTTTTTCCATTTATTTCTCAATATCTATCCATACCACTCCACAGTGGTGACTAAAGGAGTGGCCTAGGTAAGCGAACATCCCTACCCACTGCTGATGGCATCTACCATACACAAAAACTGCCTGTATACTATGGGACGGTCAGCCACAGTTTTATTTTTGTTTCAAAGTGGTGGTGTTTGTCTCTGCATTTGTATTACTTCTGCTTTTGGTCCTTTTTATCACACATTTTTCCTGGAAGTGGGAGCTTTTTCCCCTATGTTACCCAAGAAGAGACAGCAATTGTGGCCATATAGCCAAGCTACAAGCATACCCCATAATATCCCACCATTGAGACAAGAGCCAACAACAGCTATTAAGCATTACATGTGAAAAGGGAAGCCTAACTACCAAGATACACCCAGTAAGCTTAATAACACAACAACAAACATCAATTTAAGCATTTAAAAAACCCACATAACTACTGGAAATGACAAATAAAATATCTCAAACTCAAACTATCTCAAAACATGTCCAAAACCAGAAACGAGTAACTGAGAAAAATGTGCTGGAGATACGCAAAGGCTCCCCAGAAGTGCAAGAGCAGGTTTTGGATTTACCTGAGAAAGAATTCAGAAAAATGATATGGAAACAAATTCAAATGCTCTGAAGAGGGGTAGAGGAAAACAAGGAAGACGTTAGGAAAGTACTACAAGAGCAAGCAAACAAGATTGATACAGCAATGGAAGCAATTTAAAACCTGCAAAAAGAGGTCCAGATGATTAATAATAAAATATCAGAAATGGACAATACACAGAAAGGGGACAGGAGCAGAATAGAAGAGATGGAAGCCAGAATTAGCGAGTTGCAAGACAAATCTCTCAATAATGCTAAGATAGAAGAGCAAGCTGAAAATAGGATTAAAAAAATCTGAAGAGCGTCTAAGATTCATGCTAGATAACATGAAGAGGAACAA
>NW_006408736.1:4050213-4051591 GCF_000296735.1 Chrysochloris asiatica
CCAGCACTTCAAAACATCCTAAAGGGAGTTCTTTGGACTGAAAACCAACAAGAACAGACAACAACCAGAGATTGAAAAGCATGGCAACACCACCTGGAACTCAGTTGACAGATAGTGGAGTCCAGAACAGAACAAAACGACAACAACAAATTCAAAGGACCTGGGAGGTCAAGCGAAGATCAAAATAATACCAATGTCAAAAAAGGGAAAAATGTAGGAACAGAGATCTAGGTGCTGATGATATCAGGTAGATTACAGGATACAATAGATTCTCTTAAATGAAGAAAAAAGTTAACAGACTATAAGGTAACCCAAAAGAAAGTTAATACTTCGCAACTAACCATGAAAATGAACTTCCAAACATAACATGAAAACCAAGAAGAAACCGACAAGAAGTAGCACAAAAACACACACTCAGCACAAGAAGGCATGCAGAACAAAGCAACAAACAAAATTTCCAAAAAAATCAATATAATGGCAGCAATTAATTCATACTTATCAATAAATGCATTGAATGTCAATGGATTGAATGCACCAGTAAAGAGACAGAGAGTGGCAGATTGGATAAGAAAAAAAGACCCTTAAATATGCAACCTGCAAGAGACACACCTTACACACAAAGACAAAAACAGACTAAAAGTTAAAGGATGGAAAAAAATATACCAAGCTAACTGCAACAATAAACAAGCAAGAATGGCAAATCTAATCTCTGATAAAGTAAACTTTAAGACAAAAACAAGCATAAGATATAAACAAGGACAGTATCTCATGATCAAAGGATCAATTGAGCAAGACGACATAATAACCATAATAAATATCTATGCTCCCAATGGAAAAGCACCAAGTTATATGAAACAAACCTTACTAGAATTGAAGAAAGACATAGATAAATCTATAATTATAGTGGGAGATTTTAATACATCACTTTCAAAAAGGGACAGAATAACCAGAAAAAAACTCAACAAAGTTACAGAGGAACTGAAGAACACAATCAACCAACTTGACCTAATAGATGTGTACAGAGCATTCAACCCAACAACAACACGATATACTTTCTTCCCCAGTGCACATGGAGCATTCTCCAGAATTGACCATGTGGTAGGTCACAAAGCAAGCCTCCATAAATTTACAAGCATCAAAATATTAGAGAACATCTTTTCAGACCACATGCTCTAAAACTAGAAATCAACAACAAGAAGACTAAGGAAATAAAGTCAAATACATGGAAATTGAACAACACTCTGCTGAAAAGTGACTGGATAAAAGAAGAAATTAAATGTGAATTCATTAAGTTCCTAGAAACAAACAAGAATGAAAACACAACATACTAAAATGTTTGGGAAATAGTGATAGCGGTGCTGAGAGGACAATTTATTGC
>NW_006408736.1:4053101-4057786 GCF_000296735.1 Chrysochloris asiatica
AGAATGGAGAGTGAAGTGTCCAGCTGATATGAAGTGAAGGGAGATGTACAAGAACACCCATACTTGCAGATAGTACCCACTTGACCTGGGTTTGTTGGCTGGACAATCAGAACTCGAATAGAAGAAGAAAGAGGCAAAAAATAAAAAAAGAATAACCTGCTACAATTTGATGAACTTTACCTACACTTATGGACATAGTAGTTCAATAAAGGGAATAAATCTTTACAGTGAGATCACTCCCACCCCCTCAGTACACAGGGCTGACAGGGATGGACAACACAGACATTGGCTACCCAAAATGGGGGGGAAGGCCTATCTATAAAGGCAAGAAGTGACTGGCTTACAAATTTTCCAGAGGGAGCCTAGCTCCAGATGGAGTGTGGGAACGTAGAATCCCCACTGAATGATTTCCAATCCATTGGGACTGGGCTGGCGAAAGGAAATGAGGATAAGACTCTTGTGGTACAATAGTGAATAATCACTATCAGATGTCTGACTGTGAGGCTAGGAAATGTAGAGGTAGGAGTTTTTTGACAAAGGAGGAGAGATTAATTTTGCAGCCCAGGAGCAGCGGTCCCTGGGACCATCAAGTGAGAATAACGGAGAGCGGAACCCTACCCAAAGAGGCAGTGATGCCAGGGATGGAGACAGAGAAGATGATGTGGACAGATGGAGCGGCTGGAGACACTGGACTCAGGATGGGAGAGGGGCTGTGTGCTGGTGTCCGGGGGTGGGGGGAATGGTGGAGGGGAGCAGGCCTGTGTAGTGTACCCTTTGGGTTTATATGATGATACATGGAGGGGATTGTAATCATTGTAATGAAACGAAATATGATAGGATGAGTGTAAACCTGATGTTCTCCCATGTAAACCTCACAATAAAAAAAAAACAAAAAACAAGTTTCAGTAATTGTCAAAATGCCAGTTGAGACACTTCAACAAACAGATGCAATTCTAGAAGTGCTCATTCATCTATAAGAAGAAATTTGGAAGGCAGGTACCCGGCCAGGCAACAGGAATATATCCCTAATTTTACCCATTCCAAAGAAAGCTAATTCAGAAGAATTCAGCAGTAGATTGTGAGAAGACTAATTAATGACACAACCTTGCTTGATAAAATGAGGAACAGTCCAAGGACTTACTGACGAAGATCAACTATAGCCTCCAGTATGAATCACACCTCGTTATAAATAAAACAACAATCCTTATAATTGGACCTATGATCAGCATCAATGATAAATGGAGAAAATATTGATTGTCAAGAATTTTGTTTTACTTGGCCTATAAGCAATGTCTATGTTAGTAGCATCAATCAAGAAATGAAACTATGTTCTGCATTGGGACAATCCACAGCAAAAATCCTTTCTAGAACTAAAAAGTTAGTATGTTACTTTTTAAAGTAAGATGCACCTGACTCAAGCCATGTTATTTTCAGTCTCCTCATATGCATTAGAAAGCTTGACAACTGATATAGAAGACCAAAGAAGCATTTGTGCCTTTGAATTACAGTGTGTTTGAAGAATATTGAAAGTACCATGGGATGCTAGAAGAACAAACAAATCTGTCTTGGAAGATGTACAGCCAGAATACTCCTTAGAAGCAAGAGTGGCAAGACCTGGTCTCACATACTTTGCTATTAGGAGGCAGTAGTTCCTCTTGAAAGATATCCTTCTTAGTTAAGTATGGGGTCAATTAAATAAAAGGAAGAATCTCAATGAAATGGATTGACACATTGACTTATAATGTGGTCAAACATAGAACAAAACAAGGCAATGTTTTG
The DNA here is from genome assembly GCF_000296735.1 of Chrysochloris asiatica. Lineage (NCBI taxonomy): Eukaryota > Metazoa > Chordata > Mammalia > Afrosoricida > Chrysochloridae > Chrysochloris > Chrysochloris asiatica. Next base: position 4,054,881 of record NW_006408736.1, read on the forward strand.
TTCTGTTATACACAGGGTTGCCATGAATTGGAACTAACTTTGAGCCACCTAACAACAACTTTGCACATTGGCTACTAAAATTTAGGGATGAGGCAAATTGTCAGCAGAAAGGTGTGTTTGTGATTTGGGCAGATATCCAAACATACCCAGTATATCTTTTACTATTTCAATAAATATCTAGCATTTTGATCCTGGGAAGATAAGAAAAATGATATCATGATTATAGAAAAGCATAGGTACAACTAAGGGATTACTAAAATCATAGACTGCTTAATCTAGATCTGAGTTACCCATTTCAACCAGAAGTTTCCTTAAGAAATGTTTACTATATCTTGCTATTTTTGAGGTACAAAAACAGAGTATATCTCTCTCTGCTATGTCTGAGGAAAATATTCTACATGATCTAAGTAAAATTGTATTATTTTACTAAAAATTCCATTTATTTCAGTGTATTGAGATCCTAGCTATAGTTAACTCACTGATTGATCAATTTACTATTGGCCTTAATAGAGAATATCAAATATATTATCAAAATTAATCATGATTTCAAAAAACATGTTATCCTAAGAGGAATTGTAATTTTTATTTTGTTTTACTTAGTGCTAAGATTTTTATGGTGATTATGATGAATTTTCTATTGATTGTGATTTCCTGCCAAACATATGGTTCCCGCTTAACAATTACATATGCCTTCAGAATGCAAGTGAGTGGACAACTATGGAAGAGTTGGGAAGGGGAAATGTAAAGCATTGAGGGGAAAACACGGCTTGTTCTGATATTGTTGTTGTTAGGTACCATGGAGTCAGTACTAACTCATAGAGACTATATTCACAACAGAAGGAAACACTGCTCTTTCCTGGGCCAACCTAACAATTGTTGCCACACTTGAACTCATTGATGGTGCCACTTTGCCAATGCATCTCTCTGAGGGTCTTCCTCTTTTTCTCTGACCCTCAACCATTTTGTTGTTGTTAAGTGCCATTGAGTCAATTCCAACCCATAGCAACACTGCACAGGGTTTCTGAGGCTATAAATCTTTACGGGAGTAGAAAGCCTCATCTATCTCCAGCAGAAGTACTGGTAGTTTCGAAGTGCTGACCTTGAGATTAGCAGCTCAATATGTAACAACTACGCTACTAGATCCTCCATTTTACCAAACATGATATCCTTCTCCAGCGACAGGTCCCTTCTGACAATATGTTCCAAGTATGAGAGGCAATGTTTGGTGATCCTGACCTCCAAGGAGCACTCTGGCTGCACTTATTCCAGCACAGATCTGTTGCTTCTTTTTGCAGTCCAAGGCACTTTCAATACTCTCCTCCAACACATAACTCAAAAGCATCAATTCTTCTACGGTCTTCCTTATTCACTGTTCACCTTTCTTATGCATATGAGGTTATTGAAAATACCATGGCTTGGGTCAGGTGTACCTTATTCCTCAAGCAAAAATCTTTGCTCTTCAACACTTTGAAAATGTCTTGTGCAGCAGATTTGCCAAAGGCACTACATCGTTTAATTTCTTGACTGCTGCTTCTGTGAGTGTTGTTAGTTGATCCAAGAAGAATGAAGTCCTTGACAACTTCATTCTTTTCTCCTTTGGTAAGAATGCTGTTTATTGGTCCAGTGGTGAGGATTTTTGTTTTCTTTACATTGAGATGTAATCCATACCCAAGGCTGTGCTCTTTGATCTTCATCAGTAAATGTTTTAAGTCCTCTTCACTCTCAACAAGCAAGATTGTATCATCTGCATATCATAGGTTGTTAATGTCTTCCTCCAGTCCTGATGCCATGTTTTTCTTCACATAACCCAGATTCTCTGATTATTTGCTCAGTATAAAGCTTGAATAAGTATGGTGAAAGAATACAACTCTGTCACACAACTTTCCTAATTTTAAGCCATTCAGTATTTCCATGTTCTGTTCAAACAACTGTCTCTTGGTCCTCATGAGCACAATTAAGTGTTCCAGAATACTCATACTTCACAATGCTGTCCATAGCTTGTCATGGCCCACATAACTGAAAGCCTTTGCATGGTCAATAAAGCACAGATAAACATCTTTCTGGTATTCCCTGCTTTCAGACAAGATCCATCAGACATCAACAAAGATTTCCCCCATTCCATGTCCTCCTCTGAATCTGGCTTGAAACTCTGGTTCCGGCTTCCAGCCATTTCTGTATTACCTTGAGTAAAACTTCACTCACATGGAATATCAAAGAGATTGTCTGAACATTTTCACATTCCATTGGGTCACTTCTCTTTGGAATGGGCACAAATACTATCTCTTCCAATCAGTCAGCCAGATAGTTAGTTGTCTTTCTTGGCATAGATGAGTGAATGCCTCACTTTCTTGAAAGATTTCAATTTTTATTCCATCAATTCCTGGGGCCTTGTTCTTTGCCCATTCTTTCAATGCACCTTGGACTTCCTCCTTCAGTATCATAGGCTCTTGATCATATGCTAACTATTGAAACAATTGAACATCAACCATTTCCTTATGGTACAGTGACTCTATGCATTCCCTCCATATTCTTTTGATGCTTTCTGCATCATTCAATAATTTTCACAGAGAATATTTTAATAATGAAAGTTAAGGCTTGAATTTTTTCTTCAGTTCCTCCAGCTTGACAAATGCTGAGCCTGTTCTTCCTTTTTGGTTTTCTGACTGCAGATCTTTTCACTTTTTGTGTAATATTTGACTTTTTCTCCTTGAGCTGACCTTTGAAATTTTCTGTTCAGATTTTGTACGTCCTAATTTCTTCCATTTGCTTTAGCATCTCTACGCTGGAGAGCAAGTTCAGTGTCTCTTTTGACATCCATTTTGACCTTTTCCTTCTTTCTTGTCTTCTTAATGACTTTTTGCTTTCTTCATCTATGATGTTCTTGATGTCATCCCACAACTCTTCTG
>NW_006408736.1:4058365-4072820 GCF_000296735.1 Chrysochloris asiatica
CTCATGACTGATCTGGATATGTTCTTTTTGACAATGAATGCAACACCATTCCTCTTCAATTTGTCATTCCCGGCATAGTAATCCATGTGGTTGTCAAATTCAAAATGGCCAATACCAGTCCATTTCAGCTCACTAATGCCTAAAATACTGATGTTGATGTGTTCCATTTCATTTTTGACAACTTCCAATTTTCCCAGATTCATACTTCGTACATTCCATGTTCTGATTTTCAGTGGATTTTTACAGCTGTTTCTCTTCATTTTGAGTTGTGCCCCATTAACAAATGAAGGTTCCATGGCATTACTCCCACAGGCTTTACTCCATTCAAGTCATCACGGTCTACTCTACTTTGAGGAGGCAGCTCTTCCCCAGTCACATTTTGAGTGCCTTCCAACCTGAGGGGCTCATTTTCCGGCACTATATGGGTGACCCTACTGGTATTTTAAATACTGGTGGCATAGCTTCCAGAATCACAGCAACTCACAAGCCACCACAGTATGACAAACTGACAGGCATGTGGTGGGGAACATAAATTAGATACAGCTAAATATTTGTGTAGACTGACCTAAAAGTCATGGCTGTGTACAAGGAAAAACTGCAAGTTCCTTGTTCCTAGGGTCAGCTTTGCAAAAACCCAAGGGTCATCCAGACTTGACTGTAGCCCGAGTTTCAGGAGCACAGCTGTTCAGTTGCAATCCTTCGGTAAACTACTCCCAAGTCAGAGACCTTTGGCTCAGTCACTCCCAACAAAATCATGTGGTTGTCAGATTTAAAATGGTCAATATTAGTCCATTTCAGCTCACTAATGCCTAAGGTATGGATGTTTATGCATTCTATTTCATTTTTGACAATTTCTAATTTTCCTAGATTCATATTTCATACATTGCATGGTCTGATTATTAATGGATGTTTATAGCTGTTTCTCTTCACTTTTAGTTGTGTCCCATCAACAAATGAAGGTCCCATGGGCTTTACTCACACAGGCTTTACTTCTTTCGCACCATCGTGGTCTACTCTACTTTGAGGAGGCAACTCTTCCCCAGTCACATTTTTAGTGCCTTTCAACCTGAGGGGCTTATTTTTCGGCACTACATTTGACAGTGTTTCTCTGCTATTCACAAGGTTTTCAATGACTAAAACTGATAGCTGATCACATTTGCTGTTGTTATTGTGTGTCAACTAATAGCAATCCTGCATAGGGCTTCCAAGGTGGTAAATCTCTACATGAACAAAAACCTCATCATTTTCCCATTCAGTGGCAGGTGAATCATATTACTATGTGTTTCCACTGCTTATGATTCTGTCCTTCTACCCACCATTTCAACCTTGTGTTGCACTGTAGGATCAGCTCTGAAATGCCATCCACAAAGTCGGCAGTTCAAATCCACCAGCTGCTCCTCAGAAATCCTGTACAGGGTAGCTATGAGTTGGAACTGACTCAATGGCACTTCATAATAATAATAACAACTTTTCCAGAACACTAATTCCAAAAATTACAATTTATTGAACACTATCAATTACCATGTTGTCTTAGTTATCCAGTGAGGCTATGACAGAAATACCAGAAATGAATGACTTCAACATACAGAATTGTATTCTCTCACAGTTTTGGAAACTAGAAGTGTGAATTCAGGCTGCTAGCTTCTTTCTCTGTAGGCGCTGGGGAATAGTCCTTGTCTCCTTTCAACATCTTTGAGTTCAGTATTCCTTGAAGAACTCCATGTGACCTGGTATTACTCTTTCCCTGGATCTAGGAGGTTCTCAGAGCAGGTATCCCTGGTCCAAAGGAAGTTCTGCTCTTCCTACTCTTCTTTCTTGATGGTAGTCAAGCCCCTGGATCTCTGCTTACTTCTCTTTCCTTTTCTTTCTTGTAAGATAAAAGTTGATGGAGGTCACATCCCAGGAACCCCCCTTTACACCATGTCAATGCTGTGGCCTGAGTAACAGTGTTACATTCTACCCTTAATCCCTTACAAGTCATGGGCTGATCCCATCAGATCACATTATGGATGATGACTACTGCCAAAGTGCATCATTATATAACTGACTGTTGACTATCATAGCCCAGTCAAACTAACACTTTTTGTTTTGTTTTTTTTGGATGGGGGAAAGGGGACACACTTCAATCCATGACCCATGTAGAGTACTCTACACTCATTATCTTCACAACGCAAAATGCAAAAATGCACTGGGCTGCAAGGTCAGTTTGAACAGCAAGAGCAGCAGTTCAAGCTTACCAGCCTCTTCTTGGAGACCCTATACAGGATCACTATGGGTCCGAACCGACTTGACAGCACTTAACAACAATGAAAACTGTTATCGTGAGGCTATTGAGCTACAGAGAGGTCAAGGCCAATGCTACAAAATAACTACTGGAGCAGGATTTTAAAACCAGATTGTTCTGTGTCCAAATTCGCTTCCTTAACTTCAGTACTATTCATTAATTCACTCTAAAAACTTCACCTAAAGTTTTTCCAGAAAATATCTCTCTGCCCAAGAAACTAATTTTTGTTACCCTTAACTAACTCATCTGCTATATGGCATAGTTCAATTATTTTCTCTGAGCATCTTCCAAATGGTCTTTTGGTTTTCACATAGTAGTAAATCTGTGACAAGTATGATGTTTTTGGCAAAAGTTAAAAATTTGCCTATATTTCTCTTTCTTCAAACACGTTTTTCTATATGTGCTGTTGTTGTTAAGTGTCATTGAGTCAGTTCCAACTTATTGTGATCCTCTGTAAGGTTTCCAAAACTTTAAATCTTTGCTGGAACAGAAAATCTCATCATTCTCCCTCAGAGGACTTTTGGGCTTGACCAGTCTACCTGAGGGTTTCCAGTCTAATTCTTATCCCATGAAGCCACACATTCCCATTCTATATCTGATGGGCCTATAAAAAGTTTTTGGACAAATTCAATTTGCCCTAGAGTTTTTTAAGACCCTCCCACTTTATATTTCCTCCCATTTTATATTTATTTGTTTGGATTTTTTTTTTACAGCTGCAAGTGGGAGTAGCTGTCCTACTACTTACTTTTTAGACTTCAGAAGCCCTGATGGTAATTTGGGTTAGATGTTAGAATGATAACTACAAGGTCTGTGGTTTAAACCCACCAGCTGCTCCATGGGAGAAAGATGAGGCCGCCTGCTCCCATGAAGATTTATAGTTACAGAAACCCTAAATAGAAATGCTATGACTTCAAATCCACCCAATATCAGCAGCTAATTTTGATGTGAATGTGTCCTGGGGGTACAACTGTTAGGACTTGGCTGCTAGGAAAAAGGTTTTCAGTTCTAACTTACCTTTCCCCTCCATAGGAGAAATACCTAACTACCTGCTTCCATAAATATTATATCCCAGAAAACCCTATGGAGCAGTTCTATTCTGTCACAGAAGATCGTTGCAAGTCAAAATTGAGACAAAAGAACTAACAACATTTATGTGAAGAAATGTACAGATTAATAAAGAAAGTAAATTTTCTGTAAAACTGTATAATGTTCCAAATAATTATTCTATCATAGGACCAAAAAAAAAATTTTTTTATTTATTCACATTGGCCTAATAGTAATAGGCCATCTTTCATATCGTGTTCCTAATATTTAACCTATATTTTGCTTTCTTTAGCTTCTAGTCATTGCTCTTTGTCCTTATGTCTTCTGAGACAGTAAATAATTCCCATATTTCATTATATTGTTACCCAGGAGATATTATTTATAGATTGTGAACGTGGCTCCTTTCCGTTTTCTCTTTTCTAGAAAAGACTACATCAGTTAAGTCTTTTCAGTTTTATTTCATATGTCCTCTCCTCAAAGTTCTGTTCCCATTTGCTTTCCTGAAAATGTCCTAAATACTTCCAGAACTTTGTAAGGCATAATTTGCAGAATATTAAAGAAACAGTTATACCCCTTTTCTACCAGGCAGACATTTGACTTTCTTTTTCCAGCATTCAATTATTAGCTGAGATATGCATATTGAATTTATCTCTGGCCTTAGATATCATTGTGTAAATGAGTTCATTCTGCAAATGCCACCAATTAGTATTTGCCCATTTCCATACTTTGAGATATAATTTTTACTAGGCTCTGAATATACTAGCCTGATACCATGTGGCAATTACTTAGGTAATTAATTATAAAGTTGGTATTTTTAATAATCCTAGTTATCTACTTGGAGGAAAAAGGACCTGGCAATTGATGAAGGGGTTACAAAGAGTTTGTGGAACTATTTCACTATATTATAATTCCATTTTTTTCCACAAACTTTTGCAAGTCCTCTCATACTTCTGAAAAACCAAACATTAAAAACACTGTGGAACACAGTGTTTTTTATAACATATCTGGAGTTACCATGAGTCACAACCAAGTCAATGGCAATGGGTCTAATTGGTAGTTTTCTACCAGGCACAGTGTTATGTAGTAGGATAAGTAACTCTAGTTTCTAGTTAATTTCTTATAAGCAGAATTCCATTTAAAAGACTATATATTTTTTATTAGTTTGTAGAACTTTATCAATGTTTTTTCATGTAAGAATGTGTTAATTCATAGAAAGACACCATTTACTGGAGAATACCGACTGATATATACCATATTCTAGACTATAGGACCCAAAAACTATGTGTTAATTCCCTAAATGAGTCTGAAAAATCCATTTGAATAGTGATTGTAAAAATTCAAGGGAGAGAGATGTGCTGCTGTGTTGTTTTAGAGCAAAGAAAATTGCCATGCTTCTGACAATACAAGGAAAAGCTATACAAATCAAGCGCATTCCAAAAAAGACCACCATTTTGGAAAGGCAAAATTATGACAGAGTGAAAGTTTTACACCAGATTTTCAAAGTTCTCAGTTTCTAATCACAAGGTGAAGAAAGTTTGAATTGACTATTTTCCTTATTTTTATACTAATATTCTAACTTTATTTATTGAACTACTTTGTTTTCTAACCCAAATCATAGCCACTACTTGTGATTTTTCTTCAAGACTATAGATAGGAATAGAATCCCTGACCTAGATATATGATGTTCTCATTTCTCATTTAGTAAAAGTTCGTTGATAATGATGAATGCTACAACTAAGAAATTGGAACACTGAAATTCTCCAACTAGCCACAACCTCTGAATTGTCTCCCATATCACACACACACACACACACACACACACACACGCCTCAATTCCTTATTCCCAATAAATCTACTGTTTCATTTCATTTAAACTTCTGGTCACTCAACACTTTCTGTTCTCTAACTCCATCAGTTCCTACTTTTTCAGAGTGTATCACATGATCCAGCACCTTCTCATCCATCACCTTTTTGACAATCTGCCCCATATATCTTGTCTGTTTCCAATTCAAACATCCTTTCTTTTCCACTTTTGCTCCCAACATGGCAAATACTTTTAGGTAAAGTTACATAACTAAGCAAATTATCTCCAATACAAATCTAATCGTTAACATCGGTTGACACACTCAATTCTTTTCAGCAACACTTTGAACAACCTTTCTCCTTTTCCTTAGTGAATTCCAATTCTTGCCCATATTTATCAATCCATATGCCCCCACTCTTCCCACTTACTCTTGGCATAATCCCAGCTGCTTCCTCACCAGGAAGTTAGCCAACCTGCATAAACTCTCCCACATTTCCACCTCTAAAATTATATCTCCATAAACATCTGCCCATTCTACTCTCTACCACTCGCCTGCCAGTTTGTTGTACTGTGATGGCTTGCATGTTGCTGTGATGCTGGAAATTATACCGCCAATATTTTAAATAACAGCAGGGTAACCTACTGTGAACAGGTTTCAGTGAGCTTTCCAGACTATAAGACACACAAGGAAGAAACCATTTCTTAATGGTTATTACTGAAAACCTTGTGAAGAGCAGTGGAACATTATCTGATATAGTACCAGAAGATGAGTTCTTAAGGTTGCAAATCACTCAAAATATGACTGAGGAAGAGCTGCTTCCTGTAAATAGCAGAGTCTTCTATAAGCACATGGACGGAGAAAAGTTTTCAGGATCTTCATTTGCTGATGGGATGGAACTCAAAGTGAGGAGAAACAGCTGCAAACATCCATCAGAATATGGAATATAAGAAATAGCAATCTAGAAAAATTAGAAATAATAAAAAATGAAATGAGATGCATAGATATAAATATATTATGCATTTTTAGCTGAAATGGACAGGTATTGGCCATTTTGAATCAGACAATCATGGTTTACTATGCCAAATTTTATAAAAGTGGTGTCACATTCATCTTTAAAATGAACATTTCAAGATACATCTTGAAGTATAATGCTATCTGGTTAGAATACTATCCATGTGCCTACAAGGAAGACTAGTAAAATATTCCTGAAGAGAAGTCAAAACTGGTTGCAATATTACATTGAAAGGGAAATGTGAGAAATTCAAGTCAGATTCAGTAGAGGAAGTAGAATGAGGGATATCATTGCTGATGTCCAATGGATTTTGTTGAAAGCAGAGAATAATAGAAAGATGTTTACCAATGTTTTATAAACTATGCAAAGACTATGGACTTTATGGATCATTACAAACTGGGTAACATTGTGAAGAATGGGTATTCTAGAACACTTAACTATGTTCATGAGGAAGCTATACCTAGAGTATGAAATAGTTGTTAGAACAGAATAAGGATATACTGAATGATTTTAAATCTGGAGAGGCGTATAGTGGGGTTGTATCCTTTCACCATATTTATTCAATCTGTATGCTAAGCAAATAAAGAGAGACACTGCATTATTTGAAGAATATGGCATCAGAATTGGAGGAACACTAATTAAAAACCTGAGATATGCAAATGATACAACCACCTTGCTTGCTGTAAGTGAAGAGGACTTAAATATTGATAAGTATGGATTGCACCTCAATATAAAGAAAGCAAAATCCTCAAAACTAGACTAACCAAAAACATCATGATAAATGAAGAAAAGGTTGAATTTGTCAAAGACTTCCTGTTGCTTCCATCCATAATTAACACATAAAGAAGCAGCAGGCAAGAGGTGAAACAATGTATTGCATTAAGGCAAATCTACAGCAAAAGACCTCTTTAAAGTGTTCTAGAAGAAAGATGTCAATTTGAAGACTAACGTGATCCTAACATAAGCCATGGTATTTTCAATGGCCTCATATGCATGTGAAAGTTGGCCAATGAGTAAGGAAGACCATAGAAGAATTCATGCATTTGAGTTATGGCATTGGAGAAGAATATTAAAAGTATCATGGAATGGCAAAAGAATGAACAATTCTGTCTTGGAAGAGGTAAAGCCAGTTTCCTTCTTAGAAGCCAGGATGGCAAGAGTTTATCTCTTATCCTTTGGATATATTATTAGCAGGGACCAGACCTTGGAGAAACATCACACTTGGTAAAATAAATGGAGAGTTGCAAAAAAAGAGGAAGAGCCCCAATGAGATGAATTGACACAGTGGCAACAGCAATGGGCTCAAATATAACAACTGTGAGGATGGCTTATTATTTGACAGTGTTTCATTATGTTGTGCATAGTGTCACTATGTGTCTGAATTGGCTCCTTGGTATCTAACAACAACAAACATACTTCTTTTCCACAAGCACCACAAGGTACAATGCCCTGACTTCGGAAGCTAATTCTTCCCAGGACTTTTGTTTCTAGCTGCCTTGGTCTATACCAAGACCTTGCTTTTTATTGATCTTATTTATATCTGTAATTTTTTCCTGAGTGAGTAAATATGCCCAACTTTTGTTGTTGTTAGGTGCCATCGAGTCGGTACCGACTCATAGCCACCTTATGCACAGCAGAACGAAACACAGCCAGATCCTTGGCCAACCTCACAATTGTTGTCACACGTGAGCCCATTTGATGCTGCCACTTTACCAACCCACCTCACTGGGGGTCTTCCTTTTTTTCTCTGACCCTCCACCCAACCAAACATGATATCCTTCTCCAGTGACTGGTCCCTCCTGGCAATATGTCTGAAGTATGAGAGATGAAATTTGGCCATATGAGGTTATTGAAAATATCATGGCTTGGGTCAGGGGCACCTTAGTCTTCAAGCTGACATCTTTGCTCTTCAACACTTTAAAAAGATCTTGTGCATCAGATTTGCCTAATGCAATACACCTTTTGATTTCTTGACTGTTGCATCCATGAGTGTTGATAGTTGATCCAAGAAGAATGAAGTCCTTGACAACTTCAATCTTTTCTTCCTTGATAAGAATGTTGTTTATTGGTCCAGTGGTGAGGATTTTTGTTTTCTTTACATTGAAATGTAATCCATACTGAAGTTTGTGTTCTTTGATCTTCATCAGTAAATGTTTTAAGTCCTCTTCACTTTCAGCAAGCAAGGTTGTATCATCTGCATATGGCAGGTTGTTAATGAGTCTTCCTCCAATCCTGATGCCACTTTTTTTCTCCATATAACCCAGCTTCTTGGATTATTTGCTCAGCATACAGGTTGAATAAGTATGGTGAAAGACTACAACCCTGTTGCACACCTTTCTTAATTTTAAACCATTCAGCATTCCCCTATTCTGTTTGAACAACTGCTTCTTGGTCCAGGTGCAGATTCCTCATGAACACAACTAAGTGTTCTGGTTTGCAATGTTGTGCATTGCTTGTTATGATCCACACAATTGAAAGGTTTTACATAGTCAATGAAGCACAGGTAAACATCTTTCTGATATTCTTTGCTTTCAGCCAACTTTTAATTATTTCTGAAATTAAAAGAAATCCCACAACATGCCATGTTTATGTTTGTTTGTTTGTTTGTTTAAGTTTTTATTGTGAATTGAGTGAAAGTTTACAAGGCAGATCATCAGTTTTATATTCAACAAATCATACACCTTGTTTCATTACAATGACTGATTATAACCCCCCTCCTTGTACCATCAGATAACAGTATTTCTCTGTATTCACTTTAGCTCCCCCCCTTTTTTTTTTCACTGTCTGGCATATATAATAATTTACACCACCAAAGTCCACATTCTTCAAGCCTGCCTCCTGGCAACCAGCTCACAGTCCCTCTGTTCCCATGAATCCAGAGTCCTCAGCTGCTCCCTGTCTCCATGTCCCCATCTCTTCCTCCATCTCTGGTGTCACTGTTTCTCTGGATGAGCTACCGTATTCCACATGTGCTCTTCTCCCTTGATGGTCCTAGGGTCCTTTGTTTCTGGACTGTAAAATTAACTACTCCCCTATTTTTGTTACAAACTTCTACCTTTACAATTATGACAGTTGATAACCAGTCCTCACGATTGAATCATAAGAATTCATCTTTATCTTTTACAATTTTCAATTCAGTCAATGTATTGAGTGATAATCACATGCAAGTACTGATATAACCTCTGAAGATTTACTAGTGAAAAAGACTAGGTTCCAAACCTCATTTACATTATAAATTTCTTAAAAGAGTAATTTAAGAATAGAGTCTCTCACTTTGTAATCACTATGATTAGCAACCTACCCTATCATTCTCGGGCAGGGTATTATTTATATTTATAAGTCTGAAACGAATGCTTTACATACTCATGATTAACAGATTTCCTGGTTCAATGGCCTGAAACATTTAGGAAGAATACTTTACTTAACAAATGGGCCATCTGCCAATGGAGAATAGGATATTCATGGTTAAGACTGCAATGGTGATTTCTGGTTATTACAGCAAATGTGTTGGTTACCTGAGGTATATCCTAAAACCGTTTGGCCTATTAATTAAAAAAAAAAAAAAAATCAATGAAAGAGTGCAGTCAAGACTACCAAGAACAGTGTTAATATAGCATGCATGCAAGTAAAATTTTACTGAAGATAATCCAAAAACCTTCGCAGCAGTACATCAACAGGAAACTGCCAGTAATTCAAGCCAATTCAGAAGAGGACATGTAAGAGGCTGACTTCTGGTATATCATTGCTGTAAGCAGAGAATAACAGAAAGATATTTGTTGTTGTTGTTGTTGTTAAATGCCATCAAGTTGTTTCGGACTCATAGTGACCCTGTATTGGGTTTCTGAGGAGCAGTTGGGGAGCTTGAATTGCCAACCTTTCTGTTCAATCCAACCTTGCATTCCAGCGCATTAACCCACAGCGCCACTCCAGGACTTGTCACTTATTGACTATACAAAGGCATTTGCTGTGTGCATCATAACAAACAATGGATAATATTTGAAGAATGGATATTCTAGAACACTGAACTGTGATGCTGAGAAACCTGAATATAAAATAAGAAACAGTCATTAGAACAGAATAAGAAGGTACTTACTGAATGATTTTTAATCAATAAAGATTTATACCAGGATTATATACTTTCACCATATTCAACCTGTTGTTGCAACATGCCATCAAGTCAGTTCTGACACATAGTGAGCTTGTATAAGGTTTCTGAGGTGCAGCTGGTGAGCTTGAACAATCAACATTGTGATTCAAACCAACTTTGCAGTCCAGAGCATTTACCCACATCGCCACGCCAATCTAGTTGAGTAAATAATCTAAGAAGCTGGATTATATAATGAAGAATGTGGCATCGGGATTGGAGGAACACTTATTTACAACCTGCAATATATACATGGCATAAACTTACTTGCTAGAAGTAATGGAGACTTGAAATACCTACTGATGAAAATCAAAGACTTCAGTGTTCAGTGTGGATTGTATCTCAATGTAAAGAAAATTAAAATTCTCCCAACTGGACAAATAAATGCTGTTGTTTTTGTTGTTTAAAGTGCCATCAAGTTATTTCAATTCAAAGTGTTTCCGTGGAACAAACCCACCAGTTTTGTGGTTAGCAGCCCAGCACTTATCGTATAGTGCCATGCCAGGACCAATAAATAGCATCAAGAAAAATGATAGAAGCTGCCAAAGACTTCAAATTACTTCAAAACAACAGTCATGGAAGCAACAGTCAAGCAATCAAAAAAAATGTATTGCATTAGACAAATCTGATGCAAAAGATCTCTGTAAAGAGTGGGCAAAGTTATCACTTTGAGGAAGGTGTACATGACCCAAGCCATAGTATTTTTAATCACCTCATATGCATGTGAAAATTGGGCAATGAATAAGGAAGACTACAGAGGAATCCATGCATTTAAATTATGATGTTGCCAAAGAACATTGGAAGTACATAAACAAAACAAATCTGTCTGGAAAGAAGTACTGTCAGAATGCTCATTAGAAGTGAGAAGGGCAAGACATAGGAAGGACCAGTCCCAGGAGTCCCCACATGCTTAGAAAAGTGGAGGGTTAACAAAAAAGAGGAAGACCCCAAAAGAGACATATTGACACAGTGACAGCAACAATCTGCTCAAATCTAACAATGGTGATGATGGCACAGGACCAGACAGTGTTTTGTTCTTTTATTCATAGGGTCTCTATGAGTCAGAACCAACTCAAATGTGCCTAACAACAATCCTCTCTCTCAGCACCCTAATATTGTACCAGCTCATATCATTCTCTTTAAGCATTAAAGCCCTTGGTGTTTTTAAATGAAGGATCATCATTTATATCTAGTATTTTAAGATTGGGAAGTATTTAAGATCTTTATATCATAGAATCTGGCATGTCTAATAGTTTAAATACTGAATCTTTGCATTATTGCCTTCATTTTGCCTCTAGTTCTTTTTCTAAAACACAATTTTTATCTAGCAACTCTACTGAAGTCCCTGAAAAGTTCCTTTTCACATAGTCTGCATTTTTTAGTATTGTATATATGGGTCTTTACAATAGTTTATAAATCCAGGTTCATTTTCCAAAGCATATTAACGAGTCATACACAATGTTCCACTATTTTCAGTCATGACCAAAGCTGTGCTAACATATAAGGAACACTCCTTATCTGGATCCACTTTTTTCCATTGTCTATGCCTGAAGAAATCAGATTTATCCTATAGGCTTTGCTCTTAACTGCTTGTTAAGATTTGCTGTCTCCATTGCTTAGCTGCAAATTTAGTATCCTGGGTTCTCATGGCCTTGTTATAAACCTCTGTAAGAACACCTGTGTTATGGAAATGTCGTTATAGTGTTTTACAAGCTTGTTTTCACCTGGTGAGATTATAAGCTATTTAAAGGCCATGTTGTTGTTGTTATTAAGTGCCATCAAGTCTGTTTAGACTTGTTGTTGTTAAGTGCCGTAAGTTGGTTCCAATCCATAGCAACTGTATAGGGTTTCCAAGGAGCAGCTGGTAAGCTTGAACCACCGACCTTGCAGTTCAAACAACTTGCAGTCCAGTGCATTAACCCAGAGATCCACACCAGGACTCTGTTTAGACTTATGTTGTTGTTGTTGTTATGTACTGTGGAGTCGGTTTCGACTCATAGCGACCCTGTATAGGGTTTCCGAGGCTGTAAATCTTTATGGGAGCAGAAAGCCGCATCTTTCTCCCACGGAACAGCTGGTAGTTTCAAACTGCTGGCTGTGAAATTAGCAGCCTGATTCATAACCACTAAGCTACCAGAGCTCCTTCTGTAAATGGTTCCTAAAGAGTAGCTGGTGAGTTTGAATCACTTGTGATTCAAACCGAGATTAATCTCACAGTGCCACATTTGTGTCCCCAGTAGTTGCCATACTAGCTTTCTTATATCAGATACTCAAAAACTAAAAAGGTTCAATAAATGAAATCCTAGCTTTCTCTAGATTGCCATTACAGAGAAGGTGGAAGTAACATTCACGTCTGCAGTTATTATGACATCTTTCTCATACCTGGTTTTTAATCACTAACCAGTAAAGTAAGCTTAAGAATTCCTATTTGTCACTTTCCAGTGAAACACTTTTACTCTGGTCTCCAGCTGAGTTTATAATTTAGTGAATAAATATTGTTTTTATGAATGTGATAACTAAATAACTTGATTTCCTAGTCCATTAAATAAGATAATTATATTTATTAATCTGTATTATCTACCAAAATTTACTGGGTAACCTTTCTATTATTCATATTATTTGAATCCCATGGATATGATATGATCATTTATTTGTGGTCTCATGCTTATGTAATGGGGAGAAGATGAAGCTGTCTCCCCCATAAAGACTTGTAGTCTCAGAGTAGAGCAGTTCTACTCTATCTCATTATGAGTTGGATTCAGCTCCATGGCAGTAGGTTTGTTTTTGGCTACTTGTATTAGTTGATATTCTGAAAAAATGAACTATAAAAATATTATCCACAGAGGGCTAGCCCTAAGAGAGAAGCATCCAGCTGATATGAAGTGAGGGATGCTGCACAGGAATGCCCAAACTTGCAGATAGTACTCATTTGACCTAGCCTGATGGCTTGATAATAAGAACTCCACTATAGGAAGATCTGGCAGCATAGTGGTTACAAATCGGGCTGCAAATCTCAAGGTCAGCAATTCGAAACTACCAGGTGTTCCACAGGAGAAAGATGAGGCTTTCTGCTCCTGTAAAGATTTACAGCCTTGGAAACCCTGTACAGGGTTGCTATGAGTCAGATTGATTCCATGGCACATAACAAAAACAGGAAGATAAAAAAAAAAAAATTTTGATAAAGGAAACAAATGTAAATTGATACAATTTGATGAACTTGACCTATAGTTATGCTGTTGTGCCTCAAAATACCAACTGAGAGGGAAGGGGTCTTCACATCAAGTATCAATCCTATCTCCTCAGCATACAGGGTTGATGGTGGTGGTGGTTATGTGCTGTGGAGTCGGTTCCAAATCATAATGACCATGTACAGGGTTTTCAAGGCTGTAAATCTTTACAGGAGCAGAAAGCCTCATCTTTCTCCCATGGAGCAGCTGGTAGTTTTGAACTGCTGACCTTGCGGTTCACAGCCCGATTCATAATCACTAAGCTACCAGAGCTATCAAAAGGGTTGATAGAGACGGGCAACTTAGACATTAGCTACCTAAAATGAGGGGGTGATAAAGGCACAAAGTGACTGGCTTACAAGTTTCCAAGAAGCAGTTTAGCTTAAGAGTGTACAGGGGAATGTAGATTCCACCCTGAATAGATTTCATCTTGTCTAGACAGCTCTGCTGAAAAGAGATGGGGATAAGATTTTTTGATTCAATAGTAATTGCAACTGTCACAACTGTAAAGGTAGAAGTTTTGTAAGAAAAAGGGTGAGTAGTTAATCTTATAGTCCAGGAAGATAGGACTCTAGTACCATCAAAGGAGAAGAGCACCAGTGGAATGTGGCACTCTAACCAGAGAAGCAGCAACATTAGAAATGGAGACAGAGATGAGGATATGGAGAGAGAGAGAGAGCAACTGAGGACTCTAGACTAATGGAAAGAGAAAGACTGAGTGCTGGCAGCCAAGAGACAGGCTTGCAGAAAATGTCTTTAGGTTTTTTAAATGATTATATATTGCTCAGTGTTTCTGTGTACATCTCCTGGCCCTACCCCCCAAAAAACAAAAAGATGAACTAGAAGTGAATATATGAATAGTGTTGAATGATGATACATGGAAGAGATTGTAATCATTGCAATTAAATGATGGTGTAAAAACCGATGTTCTCCCATGTA
>NW_006408736.1:4073168-4074337 GCF_000296735.1 Chrysochloris asiatica
GAAACTACCAACAGTTCCATGGGAGAAAGATGAGGCTTTCTGCTCCCGTAAAGATTTACAGCCTTGGAAACCCTGTACAGAGTCACTATGAATTGGAATCGACTCCACAGCACATAACAACAACAACATAAATATATATATATATATTAGTTTACCACTACTTGATTAAAATAAGTAGCATGGATGATGACTGGGGGAAGTAACAGTCTTGGACTAGAAACACAAAGACAGTATTCTAGCACAAGTTTATGTGAGATATCTTGAATAAGTCACCACATTTTGAAATAACAATGCTTATCATTAGACATGGGTTTTCAGATAATAAGATAAAAATGAAGTGATTGAAAATGGAAACAGCTATACCAACATGAGGTATTTCATGAAAGGCACTTGTTATAAAAATAATAATAACTGTCTTACACTCATGTTGCTGTTTGTTGTTTTGTGATGAAGTACTTGCATATTATCAGTTATGTCACCTCAAAAAGGTGACATTGAAGTTTAAAGAAACCACCAAATACAGTGCCCAGGGGAGGAGTCCCTAATTAGGTAAGCTAAAAAGGGATCTTCTTCAAAGTTGGTTTTAGAAGTGCATTTCTATAATCATTTCCATTTCAAAGATTCAACTATTTTTTTTTTCTTAAATGTTTTACTGTGAATTATGTGATAGTTTACATGGAAGAACATTAGTTTTACATTCATTCTATCATATATCCTCTCATTGCCATGGTTACAGTCCCCTCCATGCAATCCTTCCCCCGTACCGCCCAGGTCTTCAGCACACAGTCACTCTCCCTCTCTGGATGTAAAGTCTCCAGCTGCTCCATCGCTCCACATCATCATCTCTGGCTCCATTTCAGGTATCACTGCTTCTCTGTGTAAAGTCCCGCTCTCTGCTCTTCTCCCTTGATGGCCCTAGGGACCTCCACTCCTAGACTCCACTCTCCTCCTTACTATAAAATGTCTACTTTTACATTTCCGACCCTCACAATCAGTCCTGATAACAATTATTCACTTGTATCACAAGAGACCCGTCTGCATTTCATTGCATTAGCCCTGCCTAGTCAGATTAAATACTACTCATTGGAGAGTCTACCTTCCTCCAGGCCCTCTGGATCTAGGTTCCCTCTTGAAAGCTTGTAAGCCAGTCACTTCTTGCCTTTGTAGCC
>NW_006408736.1:4076368-4077108 GCF_000296735.1 Chrysochloris asiatica
AAGAATGTTTATTGGTCCAGTGGTGAGGATTTTTGTTTTCTTGACATTGAGATGTAATCCATATCGAAGGCTGTTACCTACAAAGAGGATGGGTAATTACATTCAAACTTTCCCAAAGGCAGATTTATATTTTGACAGTCAAGTTTCACTCATTCATGCATTCCTTCAATGTATATTTATTGTGAATATACTGTTTATTACTTGTCTTTGAATAAAGCATTAAAAGAATTTATTATCAAAAATTTTTTTAGCAATACTTGTTTAAATTACATTTCACAAAATCAATATTGTGTTCAGTTTTTCAATTGAGCCTGCATTTAGGATCCTTTTCATAAACTGAATTTCTGAAGACAAAAGTAATTTTAAAAGATAAAGGATTTTCAGAAAAATTTATTTACTATTATTAATAAAATTATCCTTGCTTCATGGATTTAGCTGTCTTGCTCAAATAATTCTTACAAACTTATTAAAGACACTGAGATTATTTAGTTTCCGCCATTTGTAAATTTTTTATAAAATAGATTTGTATGCTCAACCTAAGGAACACATTTCTCTTGCAGTCTTCTAACACATGGTTATTGAGTAAGAGATTCAGATCATGTTGAATGGAAAGGGACACTACAGTCAATTACAGAAGCCAGTCAGTAGGTGGCCGCAGTTTCCTGTCACTCCCATTCCCAAAGTTCTGTACTGCTGTGGCAGAAGCAGCGGCTCCAAGAATTGTAATAAACAAAACCTCG
>NW_006408736.1:4079898-4081456 GCF_000296735.1 Chrysochloris asiatica
TTTTCAATTTGTCATTCCCTGCATAGTAAACCATGTGGTTATCAGATTCAAAATGACCAATACCAGTCCATTTTAACTCACTAATGCCTAAGATATCTGGTAGCGTAGTCGTTACTAATCGGGCTGTGAGCTGCAAGGTCAGCAGTTGGAAACTACCAGCTGTTCCTCGGGAGAAAGATGAGGTTTTCTGCTCCCATAAAGATTTCCAGCCTCAGAAACCCTGTATAGGGTCGCTATGAGACTCCACGGCACATAACAACAACAATAAGGCATTTATAAGTTATTCTTCCTAAAATAAGTCTCTAGGATATTTTTGTTGGCTTCCATCCACCCAATCAAAAAGACAGCTGGTTCTTTCCTAGATAATTATTCAACTCTGCATGAGCTCCTGACTCTTTGCATATGTATTTTTAAAATAGTTGTTAACTGCTTTTATAGTCATCAGGTGTGGCGCTGTGGGTTAATGCGCCAGACTACAAAGTCGTTTGAACTGCAAGGTCGGCGGTTCCAACTCACCAGCTGCTTCTCGGAAACTCTATACAGGGTCGCTATAGGTAGGAACCGACTTGACGGCTTAACAACAATAATAGTCATCAAGATTAGACATAGTAATTTATCCTTTATTATAAAGGATGTGTTGACTTATTTGATGATGATATTAAGAAAATTCAAATTAATTTTTTTAACAAAAATAATAAACCAAACGAACGATGAGAATAAAAATATTTAATATACCGTTTACATTTTTGTGGATATTTGAAAGTCTTGTTAAGTGCTTATGCAAATATTTCCTTATGTTTCCAAGTTGAGTTGTGTCTGTAATTTTTAAATGATTTCTACGCACTTGTTTCTGTTCTATTCTGAATTTAATTCTATGCTGCTTTTTTGAGATATTTATAAGCAGCCATTTTGCATATTTAACATTGTTATCTACTTGTTAAACAGTGGGAGGGTAAAATTGCTGCCAGTTATGGCATCATAATATGAAATGGAGAGTCTGCCTTGTAATTTTTGACTGAATGACAGTGTATATGAGAAGGTGTGGCGTCTTCAAGACAAATTTTTTGGTAGTTAGAAAGTAGAGTAGTGGTAATTGTTGTTAAGCACCTTGCAGTTGGTTTCTGATTGGATTAAAGTTGTCTGCTTAAGCAGGGAGGTGGATAACCTTAATCCAATCAGGAAATAAACACATTTTCAAATGAACTTCATTATTTGTGGAGACTTTCAAATTTACAATTCTCCCTCACTTTTGAGAATTTTGGGACTTTTAGGGCTCCCAAATAAATGATAGGCCTTACCTATCAGTACCAGATGCCATGTACCTATCATTGTTCTCCATCATGTTGATTATTAAAAACAACTGCTTTGCTACTCAAACTTTTAATAACAGTTTTCTGCTTGTCTTCTGTACTTCTCTGTCTTTTCAATCAACATTATATTAATGCCTAAGGAAAGCAATTTGTTGTTGTTGTTGTCAGGTGCCATCGAGTCGGAACCGACTCATAGCGACCCCATGCACAGCAGAACGAAACAATGTTCGATCCTGGGCCAACCTCAC
>NW_006408736.1:4082636-4084948 GCF_000296735.1 Chrysochloris asiatica
ATAACAGAAATAACACAAATTAATGCCTTTAACAAACAAATTTATTTTACCAAAGTTCAGGAGGTTAAAGATCCAAATTCATGTTGATGGCTCTGTCTGTTGGCTATGGAATGAGGTCCTTCTCTGTTTTCAGCCTTTTTTCCTCATTTCCCTGACAGTCTTCATGTGAGGTTTTTTGTTTTGTTTTGTTTTTTTTCAATTTTTACTTCCTTCTTTGTGTCTAATCTGCTCTTTTTTACATTTCAAAGGTGACTGACAAAACATATCAGAAAATGATAAGGTCTACTTAACATATCAAAGAAAGTCTTACATCCAAAAGAGTTCTGGTATGGCACTCTAGAATAGCGCTGAACTGCTAACCATGAGATTGTTGGTTCAAAGCCACTCCTCAGAAACCCTATACAGGGTCACTATAAGTCAGAATCAACTCTGTGGCACTTAACAACAATGATACCCAAAGTGAGTTATATACACAGGCATAGAGGTTTCAGATTTGCAACAGATGTTTTTTGAGGGATACGATTCCATCCATAAAACTGGGCTCTCTACTCTGCATTACTTTTCTCCAGGATATTCACACTAAGTCTGTTTGCATTGGTAGATATTAGCTTTTCAATTTTTCTCTCCCAAGTTCAGTGAGACAATTCAAAGCTCTTCAGCTTCTCTGGTTCCTAGCAGTCACTGTGTTTGGCTTCTTACTTCTCTACACATGTCACTTGAGAATTGAAAAATTGCTCTTGGGAGAAATGTAGTGCAATATGAGGAGATCAT
The DNA here is from genome assembly GCF_000296735.1 of Chrysochloris asiatica. Classification (NCBI taxonomy): domain Eukaryota; kingdom Metazoa; phylum Chordata; class Mammalia; order Afrosoricida; family Chrysochloridae; genus Chrysochloris; species Chrysochloris asiatica. Next base: position 4,083,408 of record NW_006408736.1, read on the forward strand.
TTCATCCCTTCAATGTCTTCAGTTTTTTTCCCCATCAATTTTAACCATTTTCATTCTTGCTTTGAGTAGAAGAATTTCATTCATTTAAAATGTTCCAATTTGAAAGGTAGGTAGGGTACAAGATGAAGAATTTTTAGCATGTTAGCACAGACCTAGAATGATTGATATTAGATTTAGCTATATAAAACCTGGAATCATATTTACTATAGAAATTCTGTAAGGATAGGAATTCTAATAGCTTATAACAATTATATGCTTCTCATATTAGGTAGGATTGTGTATGGCTACACTGTTGACTTTAGTGGCACTGTAGAATAAGCACTGGATTGCTAACTGCAAGGTTGGTGGTTCAAACACACCAATCACTCCTTGAAAACCTTAACACAGGATCCCTATGAGTTGGAACCAAATCAATGGCACTTATTTTCAATATAATGGAGCCCTGGTATGGCGCTGTAGGATAAGCACTAAACCGCCAACTGCAAGGTTGGCAGTTCAAATTTACCAGCTGCTCCTTATTTAAATTATTTTATTAAATTATTTAAATTGAAATAAAGGAAGAAAAACAGAAAGTCAGATATGGCAAAAATGAAAAGAAAGAAAATAATTTAGGAAACAGGAAACAAAAAGGAGAGGGAATAATTTTCTCTGCATTTTTTTTTCTATTTAAATTTTTCTAAATCCCATTATTTTGGCCTGCTTTTTTGTTTGATGGATTTTGTTTTCTACACATATGCACATTTCTTTGTTATAGATACGTAGCAGTTACATTTCTTATAAATGTAGCATTTACAAGAAGACTGACTGTATGGTCTGGATATATGTTTTTCTTTTTCTTTATTTTGTTTTCAGTTATGAAAAAAAAAAAAACCCTAAAATTTTATTAGCCAATATTTTTCTATTCAGTTACTGATTTTATGCCCTCATCAACAAAATTTTTCCATGTATCCAGTCTTATTCTTTATAATATTACCTTTGCTGAATACAGCGGCTACTTGTGTCTTTTCACTCTGTATTTCTGAAAATTAGAAAATGCAAGTTAGATATTTGTTTAATTTCTAATATGTGTCACTAGTACCAGAATGCTGAATTTTGAACCATGATAAAGAGAACCAAAATATTGTCAGATAGAGACCCAGAAAATGAACCCCTCAAGTTTGAAGGCACTCAAAAATACAACTACAGAAAGCTTCTTTCTCAAAGTACAGCTGACCTTGATGACACAAATGGAGTAAAGCTTTTGGGAGCTTCATTGGTTGATGGAGCGCAATTCAAAATAAGGAGAAACAGCTATAAAATTCCATTGGTAATTGGAACATGGAATGTGCGAAGTACAACTCTAGGAAAATCGGAAGCTGTCAAAAATGATATGGAATGCATAAACATCAATATCCTAGGTATTAGTCCATGAAATGTACTGGTGTTGGCCATTTTGATCTTGAATTTATCCCTCCTGAATTTAGAGATCATCTGAAGAACAGATTTGATGAATTAAACACTAAAGATCGAAGACCAGAAGAGTTGTGGGATGACATCAAGAA
>NW_006408736.1:4086934-4088276 GCF_000296735.1 Chrysochloris asiatica
TCTTGAAGCACAAAGCTCTTTTTGATAGGATAATATCCACCAATTACTCATATGCAAGTTCAATCATAGGTAAACCATGCTGACTTCAGAAGGACATTGGCTGAAAGCAGAGAATACCAGAAAGATGTTGATCTGTGCTTTATTGACTTTGCAAAGGCTTTTAATTGTGCGGATGATAACAAGATAAGAACAAAATTGCTGAGGATGAGTATTTTAGAACACTTTTCATAAGGAACCTATGCATATAATAAGAGGCAGTCGTTCCAACAGATCAAGGGAATCCTAAATGATTTAATATTAAGATGGATGTGTGCAAGGGTTGTATTCTTTGACCATATGTATTCAATCTGTATGCTGAACAAATAATCTAAGTACCTGAATTATACAAAAAGAACATGACATTAGGATTCGATGAAAAATTATTAACAACTGCAATATGCAGATAATACAACATTGCTTGCTGAAAAGGAAGAGGAATAAAAACACTTATTGATGAAGATTAAAGACCATAGTGTTCAGTATGGGTCACATCTCAATGTAAAGAAAACAAAAATCCTCACGACTGGACCACTAAATAACATCAAGATAAATGGAGAAAAGACTGAAGTTGTCAAAGACTTCATTTTACTCAAAGCAACCATCAACACTCATGGAAGCAACAGTCAAGAAATCAAATGATGTTTTAGACAAATCTGCTGCACAGGACCTCTTTAAAGAGTTGAAGTGCAAAGATGTCAGTTTGAGGACTGAAGTGCACCCAAATCAAGCCATGGTGTTTTCAATAATCTCACATGAATATGAAAGATGGGCAATGAACCAGGAAGACCAACGAATAATGATGCATTTGAGCTAGGGTTTTGGAGGAGAATATTAAAAGTACCATAGACAGCCAGAAGAATAAACATATCTGTGTTGGAAGAAGTACAGCTAACATATTCCATAGAAGCCAGAATGACCTGACTTTGTCTCTCTTACTTAAGACATTTTATCAGGAGGGACCAGTCCCAGAAGAAGGATATCATGCATAGTAAAGTGGAGGGTCATAGAAAAAGAGGAAACCCCAACAAGATGAATTGGCACAGAGGCAATAGCAATGGGCTCAAGCATAGCAGTGTTTCATTCTGTTGTGCATAAGGTTACAATGAGTCAATACTGACTCGAGGCCACCTAATAACAAATATCTTTATGGTATGCTTTATATTCATCCAAGATTTATCTGACGTCAACAATGATATACCTTGTTTCACATCCTCATCTGAATCCAGCCTGAACCTCTAGTAGCTTCTTGTCAATGTACTGCTGAAGTCATTTTTTAATTATCGTTAGCAAAACTATATTTGCA
>NW_006408736.1:4089136-4090682 GCF_000296735.1 Chrysochloris asiatica
AAAAAAAATGCATTTAAATAAAAAAGTCATTGGTCTTGATAAATTCTAACATGCTATCTCCAGCATAATTTTTATCCCAAGGTTATACTTTCCGACTAAAGATACTGTCTGTTTGTTTCCAACATATGCATTTCAGTCACCAGTAATTACCAATACATCTTGATTGCATGTTTGATCAGTTGTGACTGAAGAAGTTGGTAGAATTCTTCAATAGTCATCACTAGCTTTAGTGGTTGGTCAGTAAATTTTAATCATAGTTGCACTGACTGGTTTTCCTTGTTGTTGTTGTTAAGTGCCATTGAGTCAATTCCAAACCATAGTGACACTGTATAGGGTTTCTGAGCAGAGACAGGTGAGCTTGAACTCTGACTTTGCAGTTCAAACTAACTTTTCAGTCCAGTGCATTAATCCATAGCACCACAAAAGGATCTGGTTTTCCTTGTAGACCTATGGATATTACCCTTTCACAGACAACATTATACTTCAAAGTAGATTTTGAAACGTTCTTTTTGATAGTGACTGCAACACATTTCTTCTTCAATATGTCATTTCAGGCATAGTAAATCATGTGACTGTTAGATTCAAAATTATGAATACTAGTCCATAGTTAACTGGTGTGGTGCTACAGAATAAGCACTTGAACCACAAGGTTGGTGGTTTGAACCACAAGGTTGGTGGTTCAAAGTCATCAGTGGCTCTTCAGAAACTCCTCAGATCCAACTTTACAGCCTTGAAAAACAACAACACCTAGTATATTGATGTTAATGTGTTCCATTTCATTTTTTATAAATTCCAATTTTCCTGTATTCAGACTTTGTACATTCTAGGTTCTGATTAGTAATGGATGTTTGCAGCTGTTTTTCCTCATTTTGAGTTGTGCCCCATCAGAAAATGAAGGTCCCAAAAACTTTACTCCTTTTGCATCATCACGGGGTCAATTCTACATTGAGGAGGTAGCTCTTCCCCATTCATATGTTGATTGCCTTCCAATCTGAGGGACTTATCTTCTGGCACTCTATCTGACAATATTGTAATATTCTTCATCATAGTTCAGCATTCAATATTTGGGTACTATCTGACAGTGTTCCTCTGTTATTAATAAGGTTTTCAGTGACTTACCATTCAGAAGTAGTTCATCTGTCCTTCTTCCTTGTCTGTCTTAGTCTGGAAGCTCAGCTGAAACCTGTGTACCATAGGTGACCTTGCTAGTATTTAAAATACTAGAGACATAGCTTCCATAATCACAGCAACATGCAAGCCACCACATTACAACAAACTGACAGATTAAAGGTGGGAGACAAACAATACTTTTTCAAAATTAGAAAGTCAGAGGTATAGATTCTTGGGCATTGGACAAATTTGCTGCCAAAGACCTATTAAGGATTTCTTTAAGAGAACTTATGATGCCCCTAACCTAAGAGGAAGACCCCCAGCGAGATGGATTGGCAAAGTGGCAGCATCAATGGACTCAAGCATGGCAATGACAGTGAGGTTGGCCCAGGATTGGGCAGTGTTTTGTTCTACTGTGCATAAGGTCACTATGAGT
>NW_006408736.1:4095195-4099100 GCF_000296735.1 Chrysochloris asiatica
ATTGTAAAATAGACACAGGAGGGGGAGAAAAAGGAATAGCCAGAAACATCAACATAGAAAGCTTGTAAATCTGTCTTCAGCTTATAACTGATTAGAATACCTAAAATGGGGCTAGAATTTGCTCAGTGAAGGAGGCTTTCTGCAGAAACTTTGCATTGCAAAAGACCATAGGTGGAATCTGGATCCCCATCCAGAGTCTTCTGAGGTGGGAAATTTCAACTGGAAAGGACAACCAGACCAGCCTGGAGTGGCTAAAATAATAAAAGATACTTCTTGAAAGAAAGACCAGCAGGAAAATAAAAAACAGTAACTGCAGTCTGATTGACTACTACAAGAACAAGCAAGTTGTTCCTCAAGGAGCCAACAAGGCAAGAAGTCAGGTCCCCTCAGGGCAAACACACTTCTAAGACTGAAACTCAAGTGGAATACATGTGCTGGTGACCACATTGGTCACTGATAAGGGGAAGTAGTGGGCAAACAGCAATGAATTTGTGAGCTAAGTCTGACCAGTTTCAATAGACTCCTGTGAACACAGGTTGAGACCTGGTTGGCCAGCAGTATAGCATGACCTGAGGACTCCTGAGCCCAGAGACAGGGACATGGCTACAGAGTGGAAAGGCTACAGGACTAGAGTGGAAAGTAAAGTATCCAGCTGATATGAAGTGAGGGGAGATGCACAAGAACACCAATAATTGCAGATAGTACCCACTTGACCTTGCTTCAATGGCTGGATGATCAGAACTCGACTAGAAGAAGAAAGAAGAGGAAAAAAAAAGAGTAATCCACTATAATTTGATGAACTTGACCTATACTTATGGATGTAGTAGCTCAAAAGAGGGAACAAATCTTTACAGCGAGGATCATTGCCACCCCCTCAATACATAGGATTAACAGGGATGAGCAACTTAGACATTGGCTACCCAAAATGGGGGCGCTACAAAGGCATGAAGTGACTGGATTATAAGCTTTCAAGAGGGAGCCTATACCCAGAATAGGAGGTCTACAAAGGCAAGAAGTGACTGGCTTACAAGCTTCCAAGAGGGAGCCTAGATCCAGAAGGCATGCAGGAAGGTAGAATCTCCACTGAGTAGTATCCAATCTGTCTGGGCGGGGCTGATGAAAGGACATGTGGATAGGACTTTTGTGATACAATAGTGAATAAATGCTATCAGGACTGACTGTGAGGGTTGTAAATGTAAAGGTAGACATTTTGTAGCACAAGGAAGGGAGTGGTTGACTTTGCAATTCAGGAATGGAGGTCCCTGGGACCATCAAGGGAGAAGAGCAGAGTGTTAGACCCTATCCAGAGAAGCAGTAACGCCAGAGATGGAGGCAGAGACAATGATTGGGAGGAATGGAGTGGCTGGGGACTCTGTACTCAGGGAGGGAGAGGGTCTGTGTGCTGATGGCTTGGGGGATAGACTTGCATGGTGTATCCTTTGGTTGTTTGATGATGCATGGAGGGGATTGTAATCATTGCAATGCAATGAAATACTATTGGATGAATGTAAAGCTAATGTTCTCCCATGTGAACTATCACTCACTGAGGATAGGTCTAAGGTGTAACTGTTCTATGTTTTTAAAAAGTTAGTATTTGTCTTTTATTTACTCATGAATTTCATTCTTCCTTCTTTCAGTGTATAGTCTTATATCTAGAAAAATGAATTTCATTTACTTGTGGAATGGAGTGCAGTATCTCCATATGATAAACACTGGACTGAGAACTACCAGGCCCGTGGTTAGAGCTGAGAGGGGCTCCTTGGGAGAAAGATTAGTCTTCCTGTCCCAATAAAGATTTAAAGGCTCAAACATCCTATAAAAGGTCACTATGAGTCAGAACCAACTCAACGGCACTTGACAACAGTAACATGAAACTACTTCCCAGAAATATTCTCTATATAAGGGATGCTACATTTACATAAAAGGGTGTATATTTTCCTTGGTTGTCATTATATTTAGCTATTATACAGAAGCATGTAATTATCTTTAGGTTATACAAATTCAGAATAAGAATAAATTCACTTGAAAAAAGGCAACAGTAGTAAGGTTATGAATCATCTTTCCTCAGCAGTGAAACAGTATAACTTTCATAAATACTTCTTGTGCTCTTCCTTTATAAAGTGTTGTATTTTATTGTGTGAAATTCGTCAAATTCCAGAAAAACTAGGCTAGAATGAAACTTTGTTTGCTTGTTTTTACTTTACACCCTCTTTTTACACTCTCATAAAGTTTTGAAAAATTCTCCTGTGTTACCATTGAGCCCAAAGGCAAACTTTTAGATTTTTCTAAAATTGGTTTTAGTGCAAAACAAATATTTGAGAAGAAATGTGATTTAAAAAAAGAAGAAAACAGGAAGAAAGAGTAAAAAAAAAAGAAAAACTATCAAGTACAATGGCTTATTAAGTAATTCCCTGCTTTGAAATATCTAATCAAATGACATTATAATATACTCAGTAAATACCAAAGTTCTGTATTTTCATTGCAATGTTTTTGTTATTGTTGTTGTTTATTTTGTTACTTTTGTTTTGTTTTGCATTCACATTTTTCATTGTCTTTAGATAGCCACTATACAAATTCAAGTCTGTATTTCATCAAAGTCATATTCTCAGAATTGCAGAAATCATAGGGAGCTGTAAAATCCTTCCCATCTAAACACCTCATTGCACAGAGAAAGGTGCCAAGGTTTGAGGAACTAGCTTTTTTCACAAATGACATGCAGAGCAAAAAAATGCAATTAGTACTGTGTTTTCTACACAGTACCCGCCTCCTAAAAGTAGCTGACTTAGAATGTTCTCCTCCCTTCTATCAGGCAAATTGCTTCCAGTTTAATCAGGTCACTCCATGTCTCAACAACAATCTTGTAAACAGACTCCTGTAGAGAGCACAATCTTCATGGGCACTCCACAGTCTGGTCCAAAGCTTACTTTTAATACTTCCATTCCTTTTCTAAGCACTCTACTTCAATCAAACTTGTATTTTCTCTTTCTGTGCCCTTATATTACATAATTTTTCCATCTCAAACATCTGTCTCCCTATACCAAACACTATATATCACTTCATTCACAAAATAAGTACTTCCACCACAAGAATGATTTATATCTGAACCTCTTATCAACAGCCCTCTATATAGAAGGTTTTACATAATATCATAATTGAATTAATGGACATTCAGAAAGGGTAAGTCAGCTGTCCAAAATCACAGAACTACTAAATCAGACCCAAAAATATCAATTCTAAATTAGGTAAACTTGTTCTGACTACAACAATATCAGTGCTAATGTGAATTTATTCTACAGCACAATAGTGGTATATTTCATTAAGGCAAGTTTATCCTACCTATTCCCAGTCCTTACATATCAGTCTCCTAATTCCACCATGAACTCCTAGTGTGATGTTGTAGGATCAGAACAGGACTGTGAACCACAAGGTCAGCAGTTCAAACCTGCCAGTTGTTCACTGGAAACTCTATACTGTGTCACTGTGAGTGAGATTCACAATATGGCACTTAACAACAATTTCACCATTGGCTTAAAGTAAAATACAAACACAATACATGTTATTGTTATTGTTAATTGCCATGGAGTCAGTTCCAATTCATAGAGATCCTGTATAGGGTTTCTGAGGAGTGGCTGGTGGATTTGAACCACCAACCTAGAGGTTCAAACCGACATTGCAGTAGAGTGCTTATTCTATACCACCACACCAGGACAACACATACATACATACATAGTCTTAAATGTCCATAAACAAAATAATAAAGCAAACTTTCTAAATTTCCAAGTAATCAAAAATATCCAATTTAACTTCTGTGTCTGTGGTGATGAAGAGGTAAGAAATACGTTATGATGAATTGCTGTCCTAGACATTGGCCATACTTTTACTTGAGAACAGAAGCAATTAAAGCC
>NW_006408736.1:4100920-4102083 GCF_000296735.1 Chrysochloris asiatica
CAATGATTTGCCTAGCTTCTGAGAATGTTAACAGGCAATAAAACATACGATGGTTGATGAACGATTGCAAAGTCTGTAACCTCTGTTAATTCCCCATTCCCCACGCCTGACAAGCAAAGCAGCTGAAAGTCTCTGGAGTTTAACCAGTTCTCTAAGAGTTAAACAGTTCTTAAAGTCTTCTCTGCTGTGGAAATGGCTGGCTGGCTCCTTGGTGTCCATAGGGTTTTTGACCATAAGGCAACAGCTTGGCCTAGAGAAACTCCATCTAAGGCTGGGAACACCACCCTCTCATCCCTCCCCATCTTGACTCATGAGCTCCTTGTCAGGCAGCAGATTGTCAGAATTTTCTCCTATCCAGATCTGGGCCATGCTCTAGTTTTTTTCTTTTGGTAATTTTTTACATTGTTTCTTTTCTTTTCGCCTCCTTCTTCTCTTTCTAATGCCTTACTTTTTATCCTTTATATCTCTACTTTCTTGCTTTCTTCCAATTTTCTCTTTATTCCACTCTTGTTTTTCTTCTTTCTTTCTTTCTTTCTTCCGTTTTTAACTTAATTTTTCACTACTCTCTAATCTCTTTATCTTTACTTCCTCCTTATCTCTAGTTTTGTTTAGTGTTTTGACTTTTTCCTTTGCTTTCTTATTTTTCTCTTTTTGCTTATTTTCCTTTGTCTTTTTCTCTTTTTAATTATTATGTTCTTTTTTCTTGTTCTTGCCTATTTTGTTTCATTTTTCACCTTTACTATTTTCTTTTTACTGCTATTTATCTGTTGTTTCCTGTTTTTGTGTGTATGATTCCTTTTTGCACCACCTTATGAGAGAAAGCAACTTTATTCATACAACCCAGACACGACTGCACATTTTGTAACACTACTTACTGGGTAAGAGTCAACACTGGCTTCTAGACCAGCTCCTATATTATTTATTCTAGCCCTAGTGTGTCACTGTAGGATAAACACTTGACTACTAACTACAAGGTAGGAAGGTCAAACCCATTAGCCAATCCACAACACACAACAGCAACATACTATCTGATTTACCATAAGTAGCAGTCAACACTAGACAAACACATTCTAAAATGAGTTACATAAATGGAAAATGGAAAACTGTGCACACACTTTCATTCGCTAATCATGGCCATCATTGGGCAGGTGGTGAGTATCTAA
>NW_006408736.1:4113298-4114290 GCF_000296735.1 Chrysochloris asiatica
ATGTTTGGCAAAAGGCCAAGTCCTTTGACAAAGGATTTTGTTTGACAAAAGTTTGATTGACAAAGGAGATAGTCTCTTCAGCAGATTGTGTAGGCAAAACTGGAAATCAATATGCAAAAGATTGAAATGAGACATTTATCTCATACCATATGTGAAAACCAACTCAACATGGACTAAAGACCTAAATGAAAATCTCAGAACTATAAAGGTCATTCAATGAAAAAAGTTAAGAGCTCTAATACAGGGCACACATAGACTATCAAACATTGCAATAATTGCACAAACAAAACAAGACAAAATAAATGATTTTGACATACTAAAAATTAAAAACTTATGTGCATCAAAAGATTTCACCAAAAGAGTAAAAAGGGAGCCAACAAAATGGGAAAAAATTTTTGCAACAACATATCAGGCAAAGGACTAATACCTAAAATCTATAGGGAACTATAACACATTTACAAAAAAAAAAACGAAAAAATAAAGATAAATTACCAAATTAGAAAATGAGCACAGGGCATGAACAGACACTTCACAAAGGAAGACATTCAGACAACCAACAAACATATGAAGAAATGTTCACTATCATTAGCCATTGAGAGATGCAAATCAAAACAACAGCGAGTATAATTTCACATCAGCAATAACAGAGGACAATAAATGCTGGTGAGGACAGGAAGAGACTGGGAATCTCCTACATTGTTGGTGGGAATGTAAAATGGTTCAACCACTATAGAAAACAGTATGGTGTTTCATCAGAAATTTGGAAATAGAAATAACGTATGATCCATCAAGTCCTCTACTTGTTATATATCCACAAGAAATATGAGTCAAAACACAAATATATATATGCACACCAATGTTTATTGAAACTCTATTCACAATTGCCAAAAGATGGAGACAGCCTAAGTGCCCATCAGTGGAGGAATGGATAAACAAACTTTGGTATGCACACAATGGAATATTATGCTACCTTGAAGAATAACTATGAAGTT
>NW_006408736.1:4115105-4143767 GCF_000296735.1 Chrysochloris asiatica
AAAAAAACCCAAATACTCAGATTGTTTGGCTGTTACAAGAACAATCAAGCTGTTCGCCTGTGAGTCATCAAGGGAAGCCATCAATTCCTTTAGGACAAACCCTGTTCCAAGACTGAAACTCAAAGGGAACACACGAACAGACATGCAAGCTTGTTGGTGACTGTGTTAGTTTACTTGTGAGTGTAAGTGAGGGAACGATAGTAATGAAGACATGGGCTGAGTTCTACCATGTTCCATAGACTCCTGTCTGCCTTGAGACGAGAGAGAAAACTGAAGGGCCTGGTTGGTCCAAAGTGTGATAAGACCTTTGCACTCCTGAGCCCATGGACACTGACCTAGTCACAGGGGGCTAGAGCTGAGAATGATATGAAGCATCCAGCTGATATGAAGTGGGGGGCAGGGGAGGTTACTCAAGAACACCCAAACTTTCAGATAGCACCTATTTGAACTAGCTTTGATGACTTGACTATCAGAACTAAATTGTCGTTGTTGTTATGCTCTGTGGAGTCGGTTCCAACTCACAGTGACCCTGTACAGGGTTTCCAAGGCTGTTAATCTTTACGGGAGCAGAAAGACTCATTTCTCCCACGAAACAGCTGGTAGTTTCAAACTGTTGACCTTGCGGTTCACAGCCTGATTCATAGCATAGTGGTTAAGAACTAGACTAGAGGAAGATAAATAAATTTGATAAAGTAAGCAAGTGTTAATTGCTACAATTTGATGAACTTGGCCTTTATTTATGGATGTAGTAGCTCAAAATACCAACTGAGAGGGAAGGAGTATTCACATCATAGATCAATCCTAACCCCTCTGTACACAGGGTTGATAGGGATGGGCAACTTAGTCATTGCCTACCGGCTATGAAGGCACAAAGTGGCTGGCTTACAAGTTTTCAAGAGGGAGCTTAGTTTCAGAGCAAGCAGGGAAAGGTCAGCAGTTCAAACTCACCAGCTGCTCCTTGGAAACTCTCTAAAGGTTGTTGTGAATCTGAACCAACTCGGCAGCACTTAACAACAACAATAACAAGGGGTGAAGGGGAAAAGGAGTAATTCTATAGCATGAGGGTGGACATCTGTTAACTTAGGTGACAGGGAAGGGAATAAGCTACAAGAGGGAGGTTGGCAGAATAATAATGAAGGTAGGGGAAGACATGAGATGGAATGCAAGCATTAGAGGGAAAAGAGGTAAGTACTGTTATATATGCAATCCTGCAAAAAACTGATCTGCAGATAGATACATGAATAGACAGGCTGAGAAAGTGTGGGACAGAGAGTAGGTACATATCCACAATATATAAAGGTTTAAAAGAGAGTATTTCTACATGGGTATTTACCTTTGCTGAAAGCACTTCTATGAATGTGATGGAGCATGCTGTTGTTCTTTTTAGGTTCCATTGAGTCAGTACTGACTTATAGCAACCCTATACACAGCAGAACTAAACACTGCCTGATCCTGGGCCAACCTCACTACTGTTCCCATGCTTGAGTCCATCAATGCTGACACTTGGCCAATCCATCTCATTGGGGGTCTTCCTCTTTTTCTCTGACCCTCCACCTTATAAAACATGATATCCTTCTCCAGTGACTGGTCCCTCCTAACAATATGTCTGAAGTATGAGACATGAAGTTTGGCCATCTTGGCCTCTAAGGAGCACACTGGCTGCACTTCTTCCAAAATGGATCTATTGGTTCTTTTGGCAGCCCAAGGCACTTTCAATATTATCCTCCAACACCATAACTCAAAACCATCAATTCTTCTATGATCTTCCTTATTCACTGTCCAGCTTTCACATGCATATGAGGTTATTGAAAATACCATGGCTTGGGTCAGGCCCACCTTAGTCCTCAAGCTGACATCTTTGCTCTTCAACACTTTAAAAAGGACCTTTGCAGCAGATTTGCCTAATGGAATACATCACTTGATTTCTTGACTGCTGCTTCCATGAGTGTTGATAGTTGATCCAAGAAGAATGAAGTTCTTGACAACTTCAATTTTTTCTCCATTGATAAGAATGTTGTTTATTGGTCCAGTGGTGAGGATTTTTATTTTCTTGACATTGAGATGTAATCCATATAGAAGGCTGTGCTCTTTGATCTTCATCAGTATATATTTTAAGACCTCTTCCCTTTCAGCAAGCAAGGTTGTTTCATTTGCATATCACAGGTTGTTAATGAGTCTTCCTCCAATCCTGATGCACATAGAGTCAAATTTTAAAACTTCTTAGACATTACCAAACATCTTAGAGACAATGAGCTACTGGACTTGAGTGTTCAGGACCATAGTCTGAACAATGGGGACACAGGGTAAATTGACATAGCCTAGTATCCATGTCAGCGTTCTACTTCTTACTTTGCTGAGTAGTGACTGGGATCTTAAAGCTCATGGGGGACATCTGTAGTAAAAGTATTGGTTTTTCCAAGTGTGGAGGGAAAAAAAAAGCTGGTGAAAATAGAAGATGCTTGGAATCAATTAGTTCAATGGATAAATGGAACACATAAACATCAGTCTCCATTACCCTGAGAGCAGAAAAACTAGATGGTGCCCGGCAACCACTACCTACAAGTCTGAAAGGGAACAGATTAGGAGATCCTGTGTAGAGTGGAGAAAATGTGGAGCAAACTTCAAAATTATAAAAAAAGACAGGACTTATTGGTCATAAAAACAACTGGAGGAACCTGAGACTATGACCCTCAGCCAACCTTCAAGTATAAACTCACCCCATGAGTTCGAAACTCACCCTCATGGCCCAATATTCAGCCAACAGGAGATTAGTATATAGGGGAGAAACAACCCTAATGAGATATGCTCTCCATGGAATGGTTAACTTATCAAGGTCAAAAGGGCAACATCTAGTTCTTTTCAAGGTTCAGAGGGGCTGGAAAGGAGGGTACAATAAAAATAGGAACCATATAAAAGAAATGGGAAAACTGTTGATGCATGGAGGGGATTGCAATCATTGGGATGAAGCAAATTGTATGATTTGTTGAATGCAAAACTGATGATTTGCTCTGTAAATTTTTACTCAAGTCACAATAAAGAAGATTCACAAAAATAGAAAGAGATTATTTGTACATGAATATTTACCTTTGCTGAAAACATATCCATGAATGTAGTGCTATTGTTACTAAGTCCTGTCAAGTCAGTTCCAATTTATAATCATATTTTACAGTGTTTCCATGGAATCGCAAGTAAGTTTGAACTGTGGTTAGCAGTCTAGTGCTTATCTTATAGCACATACAGGGGGCAAAATTGTGAAGATTCCCTCTCATTACCAAATACATTGAGGGAATAGGTTGCTGGGTCTAGGGGCTCAGCACCATGACCATTGTCTCATGTACACCATGGTCAGTTAGCATGGCATAGTCCACAGAGACAATTGTCTATATCTTACTTTGGTAAGTTGTGAATGGAATCTGGAAAGATGACGAACAGCCATCTATTGGTCTGTTTTGATCCAAAGGACAGAAGAATGATCAAATTTAAGTCACCTGGAAACTATTAGTTCATTGGACTAATGGATCATGTGAACATCAATGTTCAAGATCCTGAGGCCTGAAGAACTAGATGATACCCAGTTACCACTACCAACCGTTCTAAAAGAGATCACTTTAGAAAGTCCTGGATACAATGGGACATATTATCAGGAGGAATCGGTCCATGGAGAAGTATATAATGGTTAGTAGAGAAAATAAGGAAGACCCTCAAGGAGATAGATAAGAACAGTGGCTGCAACAGTGGGCTCAGATATAACAACAACTGTGAGGATGGCACAGGAATGGGCAGTGTTGTGCTCTGATGTGCATAGTGCCCCTATGAGTCAGAGTCTACTTGATGGTACCTAACAACAACAAGGAGTCCTGGTGTGGCACTGTGAGTTAATGTGCTGGACTGAAAAGTCACTTTGAACTGTAAGGTTGGCAATTCAGGCTCACAGCTGCTCCTCAGAAACCCTATACAGGGTCTCTATGGGTCAGAACTGACTCAATGGCACTTAACAACAACAACAACAAACAACAACCAGCCCTTTCAAATGTACAACACCTGTCTACCTCATAGATAAGGAAACCTGGTAGCGTAATAGGCTACGCATTGGGCTGCTAACTGCAAGGTCAGTAGTTCAAACCCACCATTTACTACTTGAAACCCTATACAGGGTTGCTATGAGTTGGAACTAACTCCATAGCATTTAACAACAGCAATCCTTTTTGGAGTTCCTGAGAGGTGCAAATGGTTACTGAGCCCAGCTGTTACTGAAAAATTCAAAATTCTGAATTCAGTAAACACCTAAGGAGAAAAGGAGTTCTGTTGTGGTGCTATGATTTAATGTGCTGGACTGCAAGGTCAGTTTGAACCACACAGTCAGCAGTTCAAGTTCACTACCACTCCATGGAAACCCTCTACAGGGTGGCTGTGTGTCGGAACTGACTCAATAGCACATAACAACAACAAAAGGGAGAAATGCTTAGTGATCTGGTGATTCCATTGAATACTCTAGGGTGCATAGATCTACGGCCTTAAATGGAATTGCCATGAGTCAGAGGCAATTCAGCAGCAGTTGTTTTTTTTCACTACTTAAGAACTTTGTCTCTACTCATTTGCTGAATAAATGGTCTCCTTTTGAATATTTTTATTAATTCATCCACTTAGACAATAATGTATATATGAAACACACACAGCCCACACACAAGTACAGTTCAAGTCTACAGTCTAGGGCTAATATGTATTACTGAGTACAGATTTACAAAGGTAAAGTATTTTGAAAAATACTTTTTATTAACCAAAATGTGATTTAGAGAAATTTAGTAATCCGAGATCATTCTCTATTATATTAATACAGTTAACACAATTGGTTAAGAATAAGTATGAACTAACATTTAGAGTAGGATATCTAAAAGGGAATACAAATATTCTAATATTCAAATATCCAATTAGCAAAAGCAATCTGGAGCCATTAAATTTGTTTTGTTTTGTTTTCAGTCTCCTGAAATTCTCGTATTAAAGCTGTGTGTCTACAGGCTTTCTCCTGAGAGAATGCCACATCCTTCTACAGCAGAGCCGGTGACCCCATTGCTCCCTGGAGTCACTTCACATTGACTTTCTTGTTATAATGAATCACTCCCAAATAAGAATAATTCCTCATTTGATGCTTACCCTGTTGGATGCCCCTCTGTACTGAATGATTTATGATCATACATTTATATAATTATATTAGTTCTGTTTTTCTAATAGTTCATCCCAGCTAACAAGAATATACATGCATATAAATGTATTACAAGCTCACCTCTCTCTATTCAAGTCTTTTCCTCTGTTATAAATTAAACAGATCTAAAATAGAAAACCACCCAATCTCTTCCCATTGGAACTCAAATAGTAACTATATTAAGTTAATATTATTTTATAATTTACAACAATCAAAAATCAAGATATTCAACGTTAATGTTTCTGCAGCTATCTTCTACTAAATATAAATCGGAATATAATTTACATAATGGGAAAACTGAACTAGAGAAGAATTTAACTAAAAGGTCAGTAGAAATTGCTTTAGAAATCGAAACAATAAAATGGATGTTTAAGAAGAAGATTGGAGTTTAGACACTTAGTACAAATTTTACTGAAAGTAGAATTGTTTAAAATACTTTGATGATGATATTAATAATGATGATGGTGATGATGGTGATATGTTAAACATTCTGCTCGGAGTTAGGAAAGATTACTGTTGCTTTAGAACAAAGTGCTGCACCCCTGTGACATTTCAGGGATCATACCTGAGAAAGTTCTTGTTTTGATAATAAAATAACAATTACTACTGTTAAGTGCCCTTGTGTTGGTTCCAGCTCCTATCATCCCTGTGCACAACAGAACAAAACACTACCGGGTCCTGTGCCTTCTTCATAAATGTTGTTATGCTTGAGTCCATTGTTGCTGCCACTATATCAATACATCTTCTTGGGATTCTTCCTATTTTTTTTTTTTTTTTTGCTGGCAGTAGCAAAAAGCCTCATCTTTCTCCCACGGAGCAACGCAAGCACTCGAACTACCTACCTTACTGTTTGCAGTCCAGTATTCATCCTACAGAGCCATATGAAATTTAAAATATTTTTGGTATAAGCTTCCAACATCACAGCAACATACAAGCTACCACAGTATGACAAACTGACAGATGAGGAGTTGGAAAAAAATATTGAATAAACATTCAGAAACCACAGAAAAGAATATTGACAGCAAGTTATGCTAGCACTTAGATTCAATGCTTTACAGATTACTCTGTCCATTCCTGTCCTTGTCTTTTCTCCTGGGGTTGTATGTTTCTTTAGTAAGTAAAAGTAGAAATTAGCAGCTGTGGAGAGAGAAAAACAACAATGATGTTGTATTTAAAAACAGGGAATAAAGTCAAGTCTCCAGTTAACAAAAAGAAATTAAGAACTAAAGTAAAGACCAGAGTCTAAAATGTACCAACTACTTAAAAATGCAATAGAAGTAAAACATTGGGCATTTATGTGGTTAATACAAGAAGAACAATGTGTTAATATTTATTAACAATGTGTTAATGTTTATCAAATTAAAAATGAGACAATTGTTGAGATTTATCCAGATTAAGTGATGCTAATTCTCTTATTCTCCAAGTAGTGATTTTTCTCTGCACTGCATTCTTTCAAAGGACCTTACCAAATTAAGGCCTTTCAAAGACCTCAACTCTTTTGAACAGAAGTTAGATAGTCATATTTTATGCTATGTTTGTATTATTAAATATACATGTAACTAAACATCACTAATATTTCATTAATACATGTAATTTTTTATGTTGTTGTTGTAGATGCCATTAAGTTGGTTCTGACTCATAGCACTCCTATACAAAACAGAACAAAGAATTGCAAGGTCAGGTACCACCTACACAATCGGTATGCTTGAGCTATTACTGCTACCACTGTGACAATCCAACTCATCAGGGTCTTCCTCTTTTTCGCTAATCCTCTACTTCAGACTAGTCCCTCTTGATAGCATGTCCGAAGTCCAAAATCCATAGTCAAGACTTCTAAGAAGTATTCTGGCTGCACTTCTTTCAATAAAGATCTGTTCTCTTGCAGACCTTGCAGACCACGGTACTTTTTATATTCTTCTCCAACACGATAACTCCAATGCATCAGTTTGTTCTAGGGTATTCCCTATTCATTGTCCAACTTCCACATGCATAAAAGGCTACTGAAACTACAAAGGCTTAGGTCAGGCATACCGTTCCTCAAACTGATATTTGCTCTTAATCGCTTTATAGAGGTTTGTTTAGCAGATTTTCCTAATACAATACATAATTTGATTTCTTGACTACTGCTTCTATGAGTGGTGACTGTGGATCCAACCAAGCAAAATGAAGTCTTTGAGAACTTTAATCTTTTCTCCATTTATCATAATGTTGTTTATTGGTCCAGTTGTGGAAAATTTTGTTTTCACTACATTGAGGTGTAATCCATACAGAAGTTTGTGGTCTTTGATTTTTTTCATTATTTAAAGTCCTCTGAACTTTGAGCATGCAAGGTTTATCATCTCTAAGTCATATCCAAATCTCATGCTATGTTCTTCTTCATGTAATCCAGTTTCTCAATTCTTTTGTTCAGCATATAGATTGAATAAGTATAGTGAAAGGATACAACCCTTATGTAAAACTTTACTGATTTTAAACCATTCAGTAGCCCGTTTCTGTTGTAATTACTGCTTTTTGGCAGTTGTACACATTCTTCAGGATCACATTTAAGTGTTCTGGAATATCTATTCTTCACAATGTCATGATTCCCACAGTTGAAAGCCTTTACGTAGTCAGGAATAAAGCACAAGTCAATTCTCCTTGCATGTAATATTAATGATGCTGTTTGATGATTTCTAAATTCCTTTGGGTCACCTCTCTTTTGAGTCAGGACATATATGGATTTCATCCAAAGTTCTTGACATAGATGAGTGATTGCCTCCATTACTTCATCAGTTTGTTGAAATATTTCAATTTGTATTCCATCAATACCTGGAGTGCTGTTTTTCATGAATCCTTTCAGTGAAGCTTGATCCTCTTCCTTTCGTACCATTGGTTTGTGATCTTACATTACCTCATTAAATGGTTGAACATCAGCCTTTTTTTTCCTTTTCTTTTTTGGTATACTGACTCTGTGTACCTTCTATCTTTGCTTGATGCTTTCTAAAGCATTCAATATTTTGCCCATGGAATCCTTCAATACTGTAAGTCAAGGCTTGAATTTTTTCTTCAACCCTTTCAGCTTGAGAAATGCTGAGCATGGTCTTCTGTTTTGGTTTTCTAACTCTAAGTCTTTGCACATTTCATTATAATACTTGATTTTGTCTTCTCGAGCTACCTTTTGAAATGTTCTGTTCATCTCTTCTACTTCCTCATTTTCTTCTATTTGCTTTACTATCTGTACACTGTACAGCATATTTCAGAGTCTCTTCTTATATCCATTTTGATGTTTCTTTCTTTCCTGTCTTTTTAAAAACTTTTCACTTTCTTCCTGTATGATTTTATTGAGGTAATCACACATTTTTTTCTGTCTCTGGTCTCATTAGTGTCTAATGCATTAAATCTGTTCTTGAGATGGTCTCTAATTTCAGGTAGAATATTTTTAAGGTTATATTTTGACTCTCAGGGACTTTAATATTTTTATTTCATTCTTAGCCTGAACTTGCATATAAGTCTGTTCCCTGGCTTTGTTTTGACTGGTAATATTAAGCTGTTCACCCATCCCTTCCCACAGTTGTACTCAATTTGATTTCTGACACCAACCATCCTTCCCAGGACACTTTCTTCTTCACATTTAGGTTTGGTAATCCATTGCAAGGGCCACACAAAACTCACAACAATCCTCATGATTGTGAGATTTATTAGGGAAGTAAACATGGTAAAATTCAGGATCACAAAAATGCAAGCTGCAGCAGTTTTTCAGTAAGGAATGCGTCTTGTCCACCATACTGTAGGCATGCTTCACTCTTGTTTTTGGCCTCTCAGTCATGTAGTCCTTTGGCTCCTGCCTTGCTGGAGCAAGTGTTACAAAGCTCTTTTGGCTAGTCTGTGAATGCTCAAAGGGCACGTTCTACAAGCCTGCCCATATGTACACAACTTTACTCATTCCATGGGCCTAAAGCCTGCAACTGCTCTATCTCTCCATGCCACTACCTCTGCCATTGCCTCTGCTGTCACGGTTTTTCTAGGTAGGGATATCACACTTCCATTCATGCTCTTCGTTCCTGATTGTCCTGGTGTCCTCTGTTCTTGCTTCTGAGATGGCTCCTTTTAAACCTAGCTGGAGGGCAAAACTAACTAAGCCTAGCCTTAAGAGTCCTGTAAACCTTATTTGCATGTCCCTTCCAATCACTTGGTGGGAATTAAGAAGACATTGGAAAGAAAAGCTTTATCAAGTAAATCGAAGATACCACAAATAAATCGAAGGTTTCTCTAGCCATTGTCTTTCATGAATGAAAGATTAACTATTCCTCCCTTTTAGTTACACAATTACAGTTTTGGCATTCACAATTAATCCTGCCAACAATTACTCACAATTGAATCACAGAATCCCATCAGCATAATCTTCATCCCTTCTCACCAGAAAGGAAAAAAAGAGAACTATTCAGTGAGAATCCTAATTTACCCCTCTCATTCTGAAACTAAGCACACCCATGAAAGCTTGTAAGTCAGCCAGTCCATGCTTTTATAGGCCCCAATTTTGGTTAGACAATGTCTAAATTACCCATCCTTCTCAACACAGTACACTGAGGAGACAAGCATATCTCTTAATCTGAAGAATTTTTCATTCCGGTTGGAATTTTGTGCAACTGCATCCATAAGTAAAGGTCCAGTCTATCAAATTGTCACAATTTACACTTACTCACAGTATCAAGCATTTTTAACTTTATCTTGTTGGGTTCTGGTCAGCTCAGTCCTAGCCATTCAAGCTACATCAAAAGGGTACCAGCTGCAAGCTTGGGAGTTCCTAAACATATCCCCGAGCTTTAGACTAGTTGGCCTTTTCACTCCCTCAGCCCTAATCTTCATGGACTCAGTAGTTAATGGTGGTGGTAGTGTGCCGTGGAATGGGTTCCGATTCATAATGACCCTGCATAGGGTTTCCGTGGCTATCAGTCTTCAGGAGCAGAAAGCCTCATCTTTCTCTCACAGAATGACTTGCAGTTTCTAACTGCTGACTATTAGGTTAATAGTCTGACTCGATTACGCTACCAGAGTTCCTTGTTGTTGTTGTGCAGTGTCGTCGAGTCGGTTCCAACTCTGTATAGGGTTTCCGAGGAGCAGCTGGTGAGCATACAATTCCCTACATTTTAGACTAGCCCTTCCTTCTGCTTCTCTCATCTCAAGGTCAGCAAACTCAGCCTGTGTCTTCATTGTTGCATTTCCCTCACTTCCAGTCAACAAGTGGACCCAGATGGTCACCAGTGAGCACACTAGACTGCTAACTGGGGCCACTTAACTTTCAGTTCTAATAGGGGGTTATCTCTGATGGGCGCAGACTTAACTTACTGCCTCCAGGGCAAATAGTTTGTTTGAAACTCAAAAAGCCAAACGTTGTTAAGTACCCTAGAGTCGGTTCTGACTCAGAGTGACCGTGCACAGGGTTTCCTAGGCTGTAAATCTTTACGGGAGCAGAAAGTCTCATTTTTCTCTGTAGAACAGCTGGTAGTTTCAATCTGCCGACCTTGAGGTTAGCAGCCCGATTCTTAGTCCTCTTTTTATCTCTGCAGGTCTTTGTTTCAGTCATGAATCTCCTGTTTTCTCAGTTTTGGGTGGGTCTGCATGTCTTTTCAAATGCAAATGTTCCAAATCTGAAGGTTCTGAGTGGGGCTCAGGATTTCACCTAAAACCTCTTACTGGAGTAGTGGTGGTTATGTGCCATGGAGTTGTTGGTTACGACTCATATCGAGTTGGTTATGACTCATAGCGACCCTTTATAGGGTTTCCGAGGTTGTAAATCTTTACGGGAGCAGAAACCCTCATCTTTCTCCCTACAAAGGCATATAACAAAAATCATATTTGTTCTGGACAAATTTCAACTCCCCTTTTAGCAAATCCAATCAAGTATAGGCTGAAGACAGGCTTACAAACTCTCAGTAATCATAATTCCCAATATTCATTTCCACTATACATGTATGTCTATTTTACAATAGTAGACAGGGAAAACCAATATCCATAAAGCAGTCAAACACATAAACCTTTAAAAAAACAAACAAACAAAAAACACTCAAGTTCTGTCTCTTCTTCTCTACCATTAGAATAATCCCATTCATATGCATATGACTTAGGCTTCTGACAGGGTGGACCCAGTAAGACCAGGCAACCTATCAGGCAGTCAGGCTAACCAGCATGACATCAGCTCCAGACAACTCCAGAAGCTGCTTTACTGTCTTCAGAGCATACACTCCCCATGTCCCTTTGTTCTTTTTCTTATAAAACTGCATACTTTCATGAGTCTAGAGCCATTGCAATGAATGTTGCTTCTGATACCATCTATCCCTCCCACAACACTCTCTTCCTAATATCTGGGTCCGATAATCCATCGCAATGGCCACTGTAAGATAAGCACTGGAATGCTAACCATGAGGTCAGCAGTTCAAACCCACCAGTCACTCTTGGAAACCCTACAGAGGATCATTGGGAGTAGGAACCTACTAGATGGTACATACCAACAACATCCACATGCTTTAAATATCTCATAATAGCTAAAACGAAAGCTATATTCATGGATTCAATCCATTGGTTAGGACTCCAGAAGCCACTTAATTTAGTCAGGAAGGCATTGCTGTGTTATATCTGAATATAGGAAACATATTCAAACATGCTCACAATGATTGTGTGAAAAAGGGTGAATACTACTTGGGTTTAAGTTAAAGTCAATCATTCAAATATTATTTTAGGATTATTTTTAAACTCAGAGTCTAAAAAATAATACAAATAATGTATTTTACTATAAATTATTCTGAGATGTTAACTGGCTAAACAGAGACAGAAGTTGAAGCGAAAAAGGTAAAAAGCTGACAAAGAAATATGTGTATAATACTTGCCATTTCCTCAGGGTCATGGGGTTTTGCTTGGTAAAACATTTTAAGGACATTTTCATAGCAGGATATGATAATTTCTTTATTATTTCCACTATATTCTCAAATGGACTTTTTCTGCTGATATAGTTCAATGCACTAGAATTGCAATATGCCTTTTAATTTCCAAACCTTCATAAATATATAACAGTTTGGCTCCTCAATTAAACTGTTTCACTTATCTATGTCCTTTTTAGACATTGTTACGTAAATAAGGTTCAAACCGATAAAAACGGTGTAACTATTTTCATCAGGTGCTCAATTTTTATATCTCTGTCACTGACAATAAATGTTTTGATGCAGTCTTGTTTTTGTTTTGTTTTGTTTTCTTTCAGAGATGTCAAAATGAGGTTATGAAAAACTAAATGATCTACATATAGCAATTCTATATTTTTTGTGGTTAGTATTTCTTCATGTTTAAAAGAATTAGCTTTGAATGTTCAAAGAAATAGAACTTACTAACCTAAAGAGGGAATCCTGGTTTGGCACTGTGGGTTAATGAGTCAGACTGCAAAGCTGTTTGAACTGCAAGGTAGGAGGTTCAAGCTCACCAGCTATTCCTTGGAAACCCTATACAGGGTAGCTATGGGTCAGAACAGACTTTGAAGACACTTCATAACAACAACAACAACCTAAAAGAAGAAAGAAAAAAAAATCTCATAATCATGGTAATTTACATAAGTTTGTCCTATGGCTTTCAAAGTTCAATTATTTAACATTCTCCTTCTAAATAAAATCAAGCCAAATATGAAATGAAAACTATACAAAATTTTATTGGAACTATTATTCTATTCTGAAATATGAAATCGAAGAACATTTCAGATTTCAAGATCTCAAAGTTCAACAGCCACAGAGCAAAATTAGTAGAGCATTTGCAAGTATGCAGAAAATATATACATTTTTTTTGTCATCACTAGTATTATGCAGGAGTCCTGTTTTGGTATTATGGGTTAATGTGCTGGACTGCAATGTTGGTTGAACTGCAACGTCAGTGGTTCAAGTTCACCGGCTGCTCCTTGGGAGCCCTGTACAGGGTGCTCTGAATTAGAACCCACTCGACAGCACTTAAGGAGCTCTGGTAGCGTAGTGGTTACGAATCGGGCTGCGAACCTTAAGGTCAGCGGTTCGAAACTACCAGCCGCTCTGTGGGAGAAAGATGAGGCTTTCTACTCCTGTAAAGATTTACACCCTCGGAAACCCTGTACAGGGTCGCTATGGGTCGGAACCGACTCGACGGCACTTAACAACAACAACAACAACGACAGCACTTAACAACAACAATAGTATTATATAACTTAATAGGAAAGAGCAGTAAACAATAACATGTACATGAAAAAGCATAATAATTCATTAAATTTTTAGACACTTTATTTAGTTTTAAATTAGAGGGTCCTTTATTTTTCATTGTAGAATAGGTGAAGGTTTACATATAATAATGGTTTCCCATTCAAGAACTCAAGGAGTTCTGGTAGCGTAGTGGTTACGAATCAGGCTGTGAGCCGCAAGGTCAGCAGTTCAAACTACCAGCTGTTCCGTGGGAGAAAGATGAGGCTTTCTGATCCCGTAAAGATTTATAGCCTCGGAAACCCTGTACAGGGTCTCTATGAGTCGGAACCAACTCCACGGCACACAACAACAATTCAAGAACTCATATACATTTTGTTTCACATAATGGATTACATTCTCTACAATGAAACATCAGTTTACCCAATTCCTTCCTGTATTTCCTGTTTCCATTCCTTTTTTCCTAACCCGTGTGAACTTGTCCTTGGGTAAACTTTTGTGAAATCATTGGAAAAAAGTAAAGATTCCAAGATCTTAAAAAAAGGAAAGCTAGAATACACTTATTGACAAATATTATTAAGTACAAAGAAGGATTCATGAAGAATACCTTGATAAATACATCATTTAGAGTAATATATGGGTATTCTTAACAGTTAACATTCTACTCAATTCCCTTGGCCTCCATATTATTTACCTATAGACCTTATAGACCTGAAGGAAGGCCACAGACTGGAACAATAAAATCACAGGAGGAAAGTCATACCTCTACTATCATATGAAGTATGTCCAGATAATCTGTTTGAACCACTGCTCACCTGTCAGTCTGTTGTACTGTGATGGCTTGTATGTCGCTGTGATACTGGAAGTTATGACACCAGGTTTTGAAATACAAGCAGGATCACCCACGGTGGACAGGTTTCAGTGGAGTTTCCAGATTATGACAGACTACCTCTGAATGTTTGGTCACTGAATATTGTCAGATGTAATACCATAAAATGAAAATATTATAAACAACAGCAGAATATTATCAGATAAACTGGCAGAAGACGAGCTCCGCAGGATTGAAGGTACTCACAAACCAACCAGGGAAGATCTACTTAAAGTATCAGTGATTAAGAAATAACCATTATTTTCAAAGTAAGTTAATTTTCACATTAAAGTAGTGTAAGAAGACATGCTTTGAGTTCCAACTTGGAGAATCTTGAAAACTGAACCCATCGATATAGCTTACGATAACCAAAATGGCAGTATTACCTGATGACAAACAATAGATAGCCTTCCCTAGAACAAATCAGCCAGCCTAGAAATCCGTTTTAAATTTTAAATTATATTCATAAAAAGAAAATATCATAGTTGCAAATATCTATAAAGGATTCAAAGTTTCTTTGAAAATATAAGACTAACTTTATATCTGTAAGAAGATCAATCTTGGCTAACATACATCTTAAAAATCAGCCATCTAAGCCATACAGAACACAGTTTTACCTTGACAAACATGGGTCTATCATGAGTTGGTGTTAACTCTATGGTAACTAGTAAAATACAAGTGTGCCTTGGAAGTCTTATGATGATATTGCAGTACTGAAATAGATTCCTTACACACACAGTATTCTAAAAAAGTTTATGCTGCAACATTTTTAAGAACAGAAAATATATAAAATGAACATTCAAAGAAGTTACAAATTTCTACACACTACTTCTGCAAGGCTCATTGAGTGCCTTGTTAAAGTAGGCAGAGTTCCCAAAGCTAGAGTATAAATGCAAGTCATCTAAAAAATCTTATCCAGAGAAGTCCTACTTACTTCAGAGAAATCTAGGCAAAATATGATTCAAAGCAATAAAGCATTAAAATAGTTACATTTCAACAGCATCTCTCTCATGACTGAGAAGTAGTTTTAAACTGAAATGTTCCTTCATATTTTGAGTTAGAGAGAAATAAAACTTAAGACAATTCCATTGAGACTCACAAAGACATTTTTTTATGCCTTTTTGTACATTGTGAAGAAAAATATTAGATGGAAAAGGAAAGATGGATCTAACTTTCCTAGATCTCATAAATCAGAGTCCTGGTGTGGTGCTGTAGGATAAGTACTGGACCCCAACCTTTTTTGATTTGCAAGGTCAGTGGTTTAAACACTTCAGCCTCTTTTCAGAAAACCCATACAGGGTTGCTATGAGTCAGAACTGACTTCAAAGCACTTAACAACAACAATATTAATATTAATATTAAAATAGAGTCCTCATGTAGTGCTATAGGTTAAGAACTGTACTGCTAACCACAAGGTTGGTGGTTCAACCCACCAACTATTCCTTAGAAACATGATACAGAATCACTATGAGTTGGAACTGACTCAAAGGCACTTAACAAAAGCAATATATTAAAATTTCACTTCAAATCACAAAAGTAGCATATTTCATTGCCAATTATTTTAATATTAAGAAAATAAATGGAACAGGGAGTTAACAACTAAAACGTCTTCATGTAATTCTGAGTACTACTTAAAAATTACAACATAGAGTTTAATTAATTGAAATATTTGGCAGTATATGTTCATGCTTAGGCATGAAACTCTATAAAATATTGAAGTTATCAAAGATTTCATTTTAATTGGATCCATAATAAATATTCATGAAAATAGCACCAGGAAATCAAACAATGTACTGCCTTGGGCAAATGTGTTGCAAAACATGCTTTAAAGAGGCAAAGAGCAAAGATGTCACTTTGAGGACTAAGGTGCACCTGACTCAAGCCATAGTATTTTCAATCGCTTCAAATGCTTGTGAAGGTTGGACAATAAATAAAGAAGACCACAGAAGAATATATGCATTTGAATTATGGTATTGGAGAAGAATATTGAAAGTTCTATGGACTTTCTGCTCCCATAAAGATTTATAGCCTCAGAAACCCTGTACAGGATCGCTATGAGTCGGAACCGACTCCACGGCACATAACAACAACAACAACAATGGGTTACCAGAAGAACAAACAAATCTTTCTTGGAAGAAGTACAGCTAGAACGCTTCTAAGAAGCAAGGATGGCAAGACTTTATCTCTCATACTTCAGACATGTTGTAAGAGAAACTAATCCCTTGTGTAGGACATCGTGATTGGTAAAATGAGGGCCAGTGAAAAAGAGGAAGACACCCAATCTGATGGATTGACACAGCTGCAACACCAAAGGGCTCAAACATAAGAATGATGAGGATTGAACAGGGCAGTGTTTCATTCTGTTTTGCATAAGATTGCTAAGAATCAGAGCTTACAAAATGGCACCTAACAACAACATAAAATAAACTGTCAAACTGATCTTGTGTTCACTTGTACTATTTCTATATTTTGAAAACATTGTTCTGATTTATTTTGTTTTCACATGTAAGGTATCTATTATTTTCATGATGGATAATTTTCAGAAGAAATGTATGACACAGGGATCAATTGGTAGATTTATTTTCCATTATATTTCATTAAAATATAAAACCAAACTTAGATATGGTCATATTTCTATCTTTCCAGAGATAAGTAAAAAAAAAAAAAAAAAAAAATGTCATAAAGTGCCAATGTATGTCTTACAGAAAATATTTTATTTGTTTATTATTAGATAGAAGAAAAGTAAAATCATCAATTTGGAAAAGGGTTACTTTTTGTATATTTGCCATACATCATTGAAACTATGTGTGTGTATATATATCTATATCTATATGTGTGAGTATAGTATACGTGGATAGATAGATAGACACACTTAGGTCCAATGATGTAATGACTTTTCTCACAGTGATGGTCAATTTTATTTTTTAACTCCCAGAAGTGGTGTGACACTATAGGATAAGTACTCAACGTCAAGTTCAGCTTGAACCATAAGGTATGAAGTGCAAACTCACCATCTGCTCCTTGAAAACCCTATATAGGGTTGCTAAGAGTTGGAGCCTACCTGATGGCATTTAACAAACAAACAAAACTCACTTAGTCTGTTTTCCAGTGGTTTGGGCAAACATTAGTCTAGTTGTTTTCATGGAGTATTTACATATGACTAAATCAGTTAATCTTAGATAGAACATATTACCTCCATAATGTAATGTATGTATGTATCCCTTCACATATGATGCAATTAAATCATTTTCAGTAATGCAATGTACCACCACTCATCTGTCAGTTTGTTACACTGTGGTAGCTTGTCTGTGGCTATGATGCTGAAAGCTATGTGAGTGGTATTTTGAATGCTGGCAGGATGTGGCGCCTTGAATTGACTTGATATTGCTTTTCTATACAAAGTCTTCTTAATTCCCACCAAATGATTGGGGCGACCATGCAAATAAAATATTCAGGACTCTCTAAGGCTGGGATTCATTAGTTTTGCCCTCTAGCTAGTTTAAAAGAAGCCATCTCAGAAGAAGAAATAGAAGATTCCAGGACCATCAAGAAGGAAAAGCATGAGTGAAGCTCGAGATATCTACCTAGAGAAACAGCAACAGCAGAGGTGAGAGCAAGAGGCGACAGCAGAGGTGGTGGCTTGGAGAGATAAAACAGATTCAGGAGCTAGGCCTATGGACTGACTAAAGCTGAGTGCCTAAGGGCAGTAGACTGGCTTGGAGAAGGTGCCCTTTGGGCATTCACAGATTGGCTAAAATAGCTTTGTAACACATGCTTGAGCTGGGCAGCAGCCAAGGGACCACATGGCTGAGAGGCTGCCTGTAGTATGGCAGACAAGACGGGTTCCTTACTGGAGAACTGCTGCGTCCTGAGTTGGTTTTAATCCTGAATTGAACCCTTTTCATTTTCCTAATAAACCCCATAATCATGAGTTTTGTTATGAGTTTGTGTGGCCATTGCAATTGATTATTGAAGCCAGATGTGAAGCAGAGAGTGCTATGGGAGGAATAATTCATATCAGAATAGGGTAAAGAAGGTTGGAGCAGCACGCAATATCATGATAAATGGAGAAAAGATTGAAATTGTTGAGCATTTTATTTTACTTGCATGTAACATCAACATCCATCGTATCAGTAGAAAAATAATCAAAAGAGATAATGCACTGGGGAAAATGTACAGCAAAATGAAGTCTTTGATGTCTTTGATCTTTTCTTCATTTATCATGATGTTATTACTGGTCCAGTTGGGAGGGTTTTTTGTATTCCTTACATTGAGGTATAATTCATACTGAAGGCTGTGGCTTTTGATCTTCATCACTAAGTATTTTAAGTCCCCTTCACTTTCAGCAAGCAAAGTTATATCATCTGCATATTGCAGGTTGTTAATGAGTCTTCCTCTAGTTCTAATGCTATGCTCTTATTCATACAATTAATTTTCTCAGAGTATTTGTTCAACATACAGATTGAATAAATATGGTGAAAAAATATAACCCTAGCACACACCTTTCCTGATTTTAAAACACTCAGTGACCTCTTGATCTATTTGAGTGACTGCATCTTAGTCTATTACAGGTTCATCATAAGCACAATTAAGTGTTCTGGACTACTCATTTTTCACAATGTCATCCATAGCTTGTCATGATCCACATAGTCAAAAACCTTTGCATGGTCAATAAAGTACAGATAAGCATCTCTCTAGTATTGTCTGCTTTCAGCCAAGATTTATCTGATGCCAACAATGATATCCTTCATTCCATGTCCTCATCTGAATCTGGCTTGAAAGCTGGTAGCTCCCAGACAATGTACTGTTGCAGCTGTTTTTGAATTATCTTCAAAAATTTTTATTGCATGTGATATTAATGATAGTCTTCAATGATGTCAAAATTCCATTGGTTCACCTCTCCTTGGAATGAACACAAATACAGATCTCTTCCAATCATTTGGCTAGGTAGCTGTCTTCCAAATTCCTTGGCAAATATGAGTGAATGCCTCCAGTGCTACATCAGATTGTTGAAAGATATCAATTTGTATTCCATCAATTCCCAAAGCCTTGTCAATGTCTTCAGTGTACCTCAGATTTCTTCCTTTGGTACCATGGGCTCTTGATCAACCCTCTTGAAATGTTTGAACATCAGCCATTTCTTTTTGATAAAGTGGCTGTATTCATTCCATCTTCTTTTGATGATTTCTGAATCATTTGATATTTTGCCTATAAAATTCTCCAATGTTGCAACCCTAGGGTTGAATTTTTTTCCAGTTCCATCAGATTGATAATGCTGAATACATTCTTCCTTTTTGGTGTCTAACACCAGGTCTTCTCAAATTTCATTATGATACTTGACTTTGTCTTCTTCAGCTATCCTTTGTGACATTTTCTACTCAGCTCTTTTGTCTTCTTATCTTCTATTATCTTTAGCATCTCTGCACTAGAAAGAATGTTTCAGAAGTGAACGTAAAGTACTGATAAAGACTAAGGATCAGTCTTAGTATGTTGAAGTTTCATGTTCAAAGAAAATAAAACTCCTCACCACTGGTCCAATAAATTACATCATGATAAATAAAGAAAAGACTGAAATGGCAAAAAACTAAAAGGGAAAAGAGCAGAGTGATTAGTTTAAGGACTCAGGTGTACCTGACCCAAGCCATGATGCTTTCAATTGTGTCATATGTATGTGAAAGTTGGACAATGAATAAGGAAGACTGGAGAGGAATTTATGCATTTGCATTATGGCTTTGAAGAAGAATATTAAAAGTACCATGGACTGCCAAAAGAACAAACAAATGGAAGTAGTACAGCCAGAGTGCTCCTTAGAAGCCAGGATGGTGAGACTTTGTATACTTCAGGCATGTTACAAGGAGGGCTAAGTCCCTGGTGAAGGAAATCATGCTGGTAATGCAGATGGTTAGTACAAAAAAAAAGGGGGTGAGGGGGAGACACCAAATGAGATGGATCCATATATTGTGGCAGCAGCAATGGGCTCAAACATAACAACAATTATGACAATGGTGCTGCTCCAGGCAGTCTTTCATTCTGTTGTACATAGTTTTGCTATGAGTTGAAACCAACTCAATGACACCTAACAACAACAGCATGCACGGCTAGAAGAACAAACCAATTTGTCTTGCGAAAAGCACAGTCAGAATGCTCCTTACAAATGAGAATGGTGGAACTTGTTCTCACATGTTTTGGACACATCATAAGGAGAGACTAGTTCCTTGAGATAGACATCATACTTTACAGAAAACCAAGGGGATATATAGGAAGCCCTTCAATAAGATGTGATGAAACTGTGAGCTCAAGTTTAGCAACAATTGTGAGGATAATGCAGAAATGGGCCTTGTTTCATGTTCCGTTCTTTTGCACATAGGTTGAAACTGAGTCAAAAGCACCTTACAAACAACAGAACAAATAGAGAAGGTTTATATAAAGCTTTTAAATGATGTCAAACTTCCAGGAGTTTTCATCAGTCTACCCAGCTTCCAGTAGTTCTACATTAAGACCTTTGTTGTCTCAACTTTATCTACTCTATGTTCACGAGCAAGTTTCAGAGTCTTTTCTGACATCCACTTTTGGTCTTCTCTTTCTTTCCTGTCTTTTTAATGACCATTTGCTTCCTTCATATATAATGTCTTTGATGTCATCATCCTCTGGTCTTCAGTCATTGCTGTTAAATGAATCAAATATGTTATTGATCTGTAAGTTCAGTCATTACTGTTAAATGAATCAAATATGTTCTTGGTCTGTAAGTTCAGGTAGGGAGGCACTGTAGGTGTCTTCTTTATTAAAACCATTTCTTTAATAATCATTTAAAAATTTCCCCCAACATAGGCATGACTCTTGACTATATCTTTTTTGTTTCCTCATTCTGTTGTGAATCACTTTCATTTTCTTAGCATATGTAAACTTCATAAGGGATTTTAGGACAAAAAATCTTATGCTGCTTTTAGGAAATGCTCTTGGATTTTATAAAGTAAAAATGGACCCATGCAAAAACAGTCTCTCTGAATACCACAAATTGCCAAGACTTTGGTATATTAAGTAGTTAAACATCCTAATTTATAAAAGCAGTCCAACATGATTTGCATATGCAACTTGTTAATTTTCTATCTGAGTAGTATCATTTTGCACTTGTTGTTGTGCCATCGAGTCAGTACTGACTCATAGCGACCTTATGCACAGCAGAACAAAAAATTGCCCGATCCTGGGCCTACCTCACTATCTTTGCCACACTTGAGCCCATAGATGTTGCCACTTTGCCAATCCATCTCACCGGCAGACTTCTTCTGTTTCTCTGACCCTCTACCTTACCAAACATGATATCTTTCTCCAGTGACTGGTCCCTCCTGTCAAAAGTATGAAAGAAGAAGTTTGGCTATCCTAGCCTCCAAGGAGCACTCTGGCTGCACTTCTTCCAACACAGATCTGTTGGTTCTTTTGGTAGCCTACGGCACTTTCAATATTCTCCTCCAACACCATAACTCAAATGCGTCAATTTTTCTACTGTCTTCCTTATACGTTGTCCAGCTTTCTCATGCATATGAGGTAATTGAAAATATAATGGCTTGGGTCAGGCACACCTTAGTCTTCAAGCTGACATCTTTGCTCTTCAATACTTTTTAAAAGGTCTTATGCAGCAGATTTGCCTAATGTAATACATAATTTGATTTCTTGACTGCTGCTTCCATGAATGTTGATAGTTGATCCAAGAAGAATGAAGTCCTTGATGACTTCAATCTTTTCTCCACTGATAAGAATGTTGTTTATTGATCCAGTGGTGAGGATTTTTATTTTCTTTACATTGAGATGCAATCCATACTGAAGGCTGTGCTCTTTGATCTCCATCAGTTAATATTTTAAGTCTTCTTCACTTTCAGTAAGCAAGGATGTATCATCTGCGTATCACAGGTTGTTAATAAGTCTTCCTCCAATCCTGATGCCGCATTTTTTTTCATATAACCCAGCTTCTCGGATTATTTGCTCAGCATAGAGGTTGAATAAGTATGGTGAAAGAAAACAACCTTGTTGCACACATTTCTTAATTTTAAACCATTCAGTGTTCCCATGTTCTGTTCAAACAACTGCCTCTTGATCCATGTACAGATTCCTCATGAGCACAATTAAGTGTTCCAGAATACTCATACTTTGCAATGTTGTTCATAGCTTGTCATGATTCACACAATTGAAAGCCTTTGATTAGTCAATAGAGCACAGGTAAACACCTTTCTGATATTCTCTGCTTTTAGCCAAAATCCATCAGACATCAGCAATGATATCCCTCATTCCACAGCCTCATCTGAATCTGGCTTGGACCTCTGGAAGTTCTCTGTCAATGTATGCTTGCAGCCGTTTTTGTACTACCTTTAGTAAAGCTTTACTTGCATGGGATATCAAAGAGATTGTCTGATGATTTCTGCATTCCATTCGATCACCTCTCTTTGGAATGGGCACAAATATGGATCTCTTCCAATCAGTTGGCCAGATGGTTGTCTTCCAAATTTCTTGGCATACATAAGTCAGTGCCTTCTGTGCTGCCTCAGTTTCTTGAAAGATTTTAATTTTTATTCTATCAATTCCTGTTGCCTTATTCTTTGCCAATTCCTTCAATGCACCTTGGACGTCTTCCTTCGGGATCGTTGGCTCTTGATCATATGCTACCTCTTGAAATGGTTGAACATCAACCATTTCCTTTTGGTACAGTGACTCTGGGTATTCCTTCCAGATTCTTTTGATGCATTCTGCATCATTCAATAATTTTCCCAGAGAATCCTTCAAAAGTCAAGGCTTGAGTTTTTTCTTCAATTCACCCAGCTTGAGAAATGCTAAGCGAGTTCTTCCTTTTTGGTTTCCTGACTCCAGATCTTTGCATATTTTGTTGTAATATTTGGGCTTTATCTTCTCGAACTGATCTTTGACATTTTCTGTTATGCTCTTGGACTTCCTCATTTCTTCCATTTGCTTTAGCATCTCTACACTGGAGAGCAAGTTAAGTGTCTCTTCTGACATTCATTTTGAACTTTTCCTTCTTTCTTGTCTTCTCAATGACTTTTTGCTTTCTTCATGTATAATGTTCTTGATGTCATCCCACAAATCTTCTGGTCTTCAATCTTTAGTATTTAATGTATCAGATATGTTCTTCAGATGATCCCCTTAAGGAAGGGGAAAGACAATTACCCTTCTCAGAGTAGATGATTATTTAAACAGTCTTTTTTCCAGAACATCAAGCTTGCTGGAAACAATTTGGAATGTGTTTGGATCATTTGTTGTTGTTGTTATTGTTAGTTGTCTTTGAATCATGCCCTGACACATGATGGTGATCCCATTCACAATACTTTAGAATGTTGTGATTGATTGGACTATGTAATTGACAACTTTTTGAAGTAGATTGTCAAGTTTCTTCTTAGTCTGTCCTAGTCTCAAAGTTGAAACCTGTTCACCAGCAATATGCCAACCTCCACTTACAGAGAAGTGGTACCGGTGTATGAGGTGGATTGGCTGGGACTTGAACTGAGGTCTCTTGCCAGAATAGAAATAATTCTACTGCTGAACCACAACTGCCCTCAGATTATATATTGTTGTTGTAAAGAGCCATCAAGTCAGTTCTGACTCATAGAGACCTTGTATAGGGTTTCCAAGGAGCAGCTGGTGGATTTGCACCACAAATTTTGTGGTGAGAAGTCCAGTGCTTATCCCACAGCACATCAACAATTATAAAGCAGTAAGCAATGTTTCCTTGCTTACTGTTGTATAATTTCATTCTGCTCTTTTAATCTGCAATATCCCAAACCAAAGAGACAGTCCAGAATTAGCAGTTGCCACTGTCCATTTTAATGAAAGTTCTTCATAGACTTAATGATATCAATCTAAAAATAAGACAACTCCTTTACACTATACTCTTTGCTTTCAATGTTATTGTTGTTGTTACATGACAGTCAGTTCTGACCTATAGTGACCCTGTATTGGGTTTCCAAGGAGAGGTTGGTGAGCTTGAACCACTGATTTTACAGTTCAAACCGACTTTGCAGTCCAGAGCATTAGCCCACAGCACCACACCAGGACTCCTAGATTTTGTCCAGAGTCCCTCAGTCCTGCTACCTGAACTATCTTTCTGGTGCCAAGCAGCCTAAGTTCTATGTGGCTGAAATTCAGACTTCATAAACATTAGGATTGAATGCCTCATAAACCTTTACTTAATGATTGCTAGTAGTTATAACAACAGGCAACAGATTGTATATTTAATTTGGATCTTATTATTTGGCATTTTCTTATGTGTACTGTGACCCAACTCCTTAGGAATAGCTCTATCATTTTAATTTGTGTCCTTTCATTGTGATAAATTGTAACCACAAACACAACTTTTCTGAGCCTGTGAGTTCTTTTTGAGAATGATCAACTTTTCCATTGGTAACTTTTTCCTCCAGTAACTGATCAAAGCACAGCTATTATCTAATATCACGGGTGAATTGGTAACCATCCCAGCAACAAAGGTTTCCATCCTTCACACTGACATCCTTCCATTTACCAAATAAATTTTTTGTTTTGTTTTATTTTTTATTTCAGTCACTATGAGTCGGAACCAAGTCGAAGGCACTTAACAGCAAGAACATCTTTCAGTGAGTCAGATTTCTAAAAAATCCACTTCTGATGCCAACTATATTAAGTGTAACCACCGGCAGACTTGATAATTCATTAGACAAACTCACAGACTCAGAAAAAAATGTTTATGTCCGTGGTTACAGTTTGTTACAATGAAAGGATAGACATTAAAATCACCAAAACTAAAATGTGCTTGGGCCTAAGTCCCGGAAAAATCAATCACAGATATCCCCTTCCAATGAACTTACATAAGGACATTCTGAATTCTCCAAAACTTGATGTGTGACAGATACACAATGTGTTGCCTATCAGGGAAATTCATCCTAGCCTTGCTGTACAGAATTTTATTGAAGATCAATTACAAAGGCATGCAACACTGTTGTGCATACTTTATTTCAGCTACACTGGACTTTGAACCACAGGTCTGTGATTCAAGCATGCCAGCCGTTCAAAGGAAAAAGGTAAGGCTTTCTGATCCCACAAAGAATTAAAGCCTCAGAAACCTTATACAGTGTTGCTAAGAATTGCAACCAACTTAATGGCATTTAACAACAATCCCAGAATAAAAACAAGCATTCACTGTCTAGACAGTCTCCAGCAATCAACAACAACAATAACAACAATAATAATCCAAGAACTCAGAGGTTAAAGCTTGGGGTTTCTGAAGGCCAGTGGTGAAGACAGGCCTTTCCTTGGAATGTAAGAGCTTTGAAGAACCTAGAGTTACTGGGTGGTGCAATCACTTAAGCACTCTGTTTTGTTTTGTTTTCTTGTTTTCCTTTTTCATAAACCAGGCCTGTTGAATTAAACCTTTCTGTTTACCCAGCAATCAATCTTTGCTTCAAGGACTCGTGAATGTGTTTTTTCTCTAGAATAACATTTAAAGACCAAGATCATTGCTAAGGGTACTGCATTGTTTCCTGGTCCTCACAGTGCTAGAAGCTAGAGAGGATATGGAATATTTTCCAATATCAATCTTTCTGTACTAATAAGTTAACACTTAAGACTCCCATTCAAAATTAACAATGCAGGGTACATTTATTCTTTCCCTTTTTGATATATGTGGCCCTTCTTCAAAAGTGATAAATCTGCTTCAAGTTTAACATATTCAAAATTACTAACTCATCCTACTGCAGCATTGAAAGCTCCTTTGAAAATCAATGTTTAAAAAACAAAAAAAAGTCATTGTTTCATTATATTTCCCTTTTTATATTTCCCTGGTAAAAGAATATACCTCTAAATTGAAAAAAAATTTAAAAAGTCTTAGATAAAAAACTTGCTTTTGTTGTGAAGTGCCATCCAGTTGGTTCCGACTCACAGTGACCCAATGCACAACAGAAAGAAACACGGCCGAGTCCTAAACCATCCTCACAATTGCTTGAGCCTATTATTGCTGCTACTGTGCCAATTCATCTCGTTAGGGTCTCTTCATTTTCACTGTTGTTTCACTTCGTCAAGCATGACATCCGAGGACTGGTCCCTTCTGATAATATGTTTGAAGGATGAGAGATGTAGTCTGGCCATCTTGGATTCTAAGGAGCATTCTGGTTGTCCTTCTTCCAACACAGATTTGTTTCTTCTTCTGGCAGCCCATATTATCTTAATATTCATCTCTAGCACCATAACTAAAATGCTGTTTTTCTATGGTCTTCATTATTTATTGTCCAAATTTCATATGGCTGTGAGGCTGCTGAAGGAGTCCTGTTGTGACGTTGCAGGATAATGTATTAAACTTCAAGGTCCATTTGAACCTCAAGTTCAGTGGCAGTTCAAACTCAACAGTCAATCCTTGAAAACCCTACAGAGGGTCACTATGAGTCAGAACCGACTGGAATACACTTAACACCAACAACAAAAAATTAGGCTTTTGAAAATGCCTTCGGTTCTGTCAGGTACGCATTAGTGCTCAAACTGATATTTTTGCTCTTGAACACTTTACAGAGATCTTATGCATCAGATTTGTCTAATACAATATATTTTTTGATTTCTTGACAGCTTCTTCCATTAGCGTTGATGATGGAGCCAAGCAAAATTGAAATCTTTGACAACTTCAATCTTTTCTTGGTATATCATGATGTTATTTATTGGTCCATTTGGGAGGCTGTTTGCTTTCTTTACATCCCAAAGGCTGCGGAATTTGATCTTCATCAATGAGTATTTTAACTCCTCTTCCCTTTTAGCAAGCAAAGTTGTCTCATCTGCATGGCATAGGCTGTTAATGATCTTTCTTATAATTCTAATGCCCTGTACATCTTTATATAATCCCGTTTCTTGGATTATTTGCCTAGCATACAGATTGAATAAGTATGGGGAAAGAATACAACCCTGGCACAAATCTTTCCTGATTTTAAAGCATTCAATATCCCCTCATTCTTTTCAAATGTCTGCTTCTTGGTCTCTGTACAGGTTCCTTGTAATCATGATTTAGTTTTCCAGAATTCTCATTCTCTGCAATGTTGTCCATAGTTTGTCCTGATCCACACAGGAAACATCTTTCTGTTATTCTCTGCTTTAAGCCAAGATCCATCTTGCGTCAGAAATGATATGACTCATCTTCATCTGAATCCAGATTGAACTATAAAGTTTCCCTGTAATTGTACTGTTGAAGCAATTCTTTAATTATCTTCATTAAACTTTACTTTCATGTGATATTAATGGCATTGTCCTGTGATTTCCACACTCTGTTGGGTTACCTCTTTTTGTAATTGGCACAAATATGGATCTTTTCTAATCAGTTGGCCAGCTAGCTGTCTTCCAAATTTCTTGGCATAGAAGAGTGAGTATCTCCAGCACTTCATCAATTTGTTTAAAGATTTCAATTTGCATTCCATTAATTCTTGGAGTTTTGTTCTTTACCAATATCTTCAGTGTACCTTGGATTTCTTCCTTCAATATCATTAGCTTTTAATCAGACGCCACCTCTTAAATGGTTGAACATCGACCATATCTTTTTGATACAGTGACTATTTGTATTCCTGCCATCTTCTTTTGATGATTTATGCATCATTCAATACTTTACCCATAGAATTGTTTGATATTGCAAGTGGAGACTTGGATTTTCTCCTCAGTTCTTTCAGCTTCAGAAATGATGGGCATGTGTTCTCTTTTGGTTTTCTACTCCAGATCTCTGCACATTCCATTATAACTCTTTACTTTGTCTTTTCAAGCTGTCCTTTGGAACGTTCTGTTCAACTCTTTTATCTCCTCATTTCTTCCATCTGCTTTAGCATCTCTACACTTGAGAAACAAGTTCAGAGTCTCTTCTGATACCTATTTTGATCTTATCTTTTTTCTTTGTCTGCTTAATGACCTTTTGCTTTCTTCATATCATCCCATAAATTTTCTGGTTTTTGGTAATTAGTGCCTAATGCATCACATTTGTTATTGAGATGATCTCTAAATTCAGGTGTTCAATGTTATATTTTGGCTCTTGTGGACTTATTTTAATTATCTTCAGCTTCAGCCTGAGATTGCATAGGAGCAATTGATTGTCTGTTCCAAAGTCTGTCCGTGGCCTTGTTTTGGCTGATAATGTAGAGTGGAGTCCTTATATATAAATTAAAGAAAACAAAATTATATATAATTTTCTTTTACGTTGTTCAAAAAAAGGTATTTTCAATGAAGATGTCATTGGTCATGCAAAATTCTATCATGTGATCTCCAGCACCATTTCTATCACCAATAGCTTATTTTTCTGAAGAGACATTTAACTTTTTTATGGATTTATTACACATCTGGGAATGTTCTTTTCAAAAACTATTTTCAAGCATTCTGTCAAATTTATATTTTTATTTGGTTGTTTGTGTTATAATTATTAAGTC
>NW_006408736.1:4145468-4146079 GCF_000296735.1 Chrysochloris asiatica
TTTTTTTTTCCTAGCTTGTGGTTTGCCTTTTATTTTTCTTAATATTGTCTATTAACATTTTTAGTGTTAATGTTAAAGCATTTAAATGTTTTGAAATGTTCTTTTTTGTTGTTTTGTTGCATTGATTTGTTTTCATGTCCTTTCTAAAAATAAATACTTTAACTTGATAAAACATTTATATGTATATTCTAATATTTTTTTCTGGAAGAAATTTTAATTAGCTCTTTGAAATGTGTTTGGGATAACTATCCATAATAACTTTTTGTATGTGAGTGTATGGTAGTAGGTAGGATTGCAATTGCTTTTATTTTTACATATGAATAAAACATGTAGCATTTAATAGAAAGACTCCTCTTCTTCTTTATATTAATCACTGGAATACAAAAATCAAACAACTAACACAAGCTGCCATGCACCAGGCAGGCAGCCAACACCTGCGACAGTTACTCTGAGTGAGTAATATGAAGAGTGAAAAAGGAGGCCCATCTCCTGATCACATCTACCTGTAGGCAATCAGAAAGCATAAAAAATAACAAAACACTCAATCATCTAAGTGTTAAGGCCACAGCTAACTACTGAATATGCCCAAGAAACAGAAACAGGTGACTATA
>NW_006408736.1:4158208-4159169 GCF_000296735.1 Chrysochloris asiatica
TAACCAGAAAAACAAAAGACCTATATAAAGAAAACTACAAAACATTACTATAAGAAATCAAGAGACTTACAAAAGTGGAAGAATATACCATGTTCCTGGATAGGAAGATTTAACATCATAAAAATGTCAATACTACCCAAAGCAATCTACATATATAATACAAATACTAATCCAGAGTCCAATGACATTGTTACCGATGGAAAAAACAATTACAAACTTTATTTGGAAAAGGAAGAGATCCAGGATAAGCAATGCATTGCTTAAGAAAAAGAACAAAATTTACTACATGACTACAGTGGTCAAAATAGCCGGGTACTGTTAAAAAGAAAAATGTATAGATCAATGGAACAGAACTGAGAATCCAGAAATTAATCCATCCACATAAGGCCAAATGATCTTTGACAAAGAGCCAAAGTACATTGAATGGGGAGGATATAGCCTTTTCAACAGATGGTGATGGCAGAACTAGAATTTGATATGCAAAAGATTGATACAAGACCTTTACCTCACACCATACACAAAAGCCAACTCAGCATGGATTGAACACCTAAACGTAAATCCCAGAATTATAAAGGTCATCAATGAAAACATAGGGACAAATTTGATAGCTCTAACACAGGGCACATACAGACTAACAAACATTGTAAAAAATTACACAAACAAAAGAAGACAAAATAGATGATTGGAAATAATAAAAAATTAGAAACTTATGTGCATCAAAAGATTTCACCAAAAGAGTAAAAAGGGAGCCCACAGAATGGGAAAAAATTATTTTGCAATGACATATCAGACAAGGTACAATCCCCACTGAATAGTTTTCATCTTGTCTAGATGGGTCTGGTGAAAAAAGATGGGGATAGGATTCCTATAATTCAATAGTGAATAATTCCTATCATGACTAATTGTGACTGTCATAACTTTAAAGGTAGAAGTTTTGTAACAAAAATAGAGGAGTAGTTAA
>NW_006408736.1:4162429-4163170 GCF_000296735.1 Chrysochloris asiatica
AGATTATTTGCTCAGCATACAGGTTGAATAAATATGATGAAAGAATACAACCCTGTTGCACACCTTTCTTAATTTTAAAACATTCAGTGTTCCCATGTTCTGTTCAAAAAACTCCCTTTTGGTCCAGGTACAGATTCCTTATGAGCACAATTTAAGTGTTCCTAAATACTCATACTTCACAATGTTGTCCTTAACTTGTTATGATCCACACAATTGAAAGCATTTGTGTAGTCAATAAAGCACAGGTAAACATCTTTCTGGTATTCTCTGCTTTCAGACAAGATCCATCGGACATCAGCAATGACATCCCCCATTCTACGTCCTTTTCGGAATCCAGCTTGAACCTCTGGAAGTTCTCTGTCAATGTATGCTTGCAGCCATTTCTGTATTACCTTTATTAAAATTTTACTTGCATGGGATATCAAAGATTTTGTCCAATGATTTCCCTATTCCATTGGGTCACCTCTCTTTGGAATGGGCACAAATCAGTCAGCCAGATAGTTGTCTTCCAAATTTCTTGGCATAGATGAGTGAGTGCCTCCAATGCTGCCTCATTTTCTTGAAAGATTTCCGTCTTTATTTTATCAATTCCTGGAGGCTTATTCTTTGCCAATTCCTTCAGTGTACCTTGGACTTCCTCCTTCAGGATCATTGGCTCTTGATCATATGCTACCTCTTGAAACAGTTCAAAATCAACCATTTCCCATAGTACAATGACTCTGTGTATTCCTTCCATCTTCT
>NW_006408736.1:4163492-4164633 GCF_000296735.1 Chrysochloris asiatica
ATATAGAACTTTTCCATTGTCTCTTTCTGCAAATGTAGTCAATTTGATTTTTGTGTATTCCATCTGGTGAAGTCCATGTGTATAAAGAAGGTATATGCAATGAACAAATCATTGGTTTTACAGAATTCTATCATGGGACCTCCAGCATCATTTCTGTCACCACGGCCATATTTTCCAACTACTGATCCTTCTTTGTTTCCAACTTTTGGGTTCCAATCACCAGTAATGATCAATACATCTTGACTGCATGTTTGATCAATTTCAGATTGAAGAAGTTGGTAGCATTCTTCTATTTCATCCTCACTGGCTTTAGTGGTTGTTGCATCAGTTTGAATAATGGTGGTGTTATTAACTGGTCTTTCCTGTAGGTGCATGGATATTATCCTATCACAGGCAGCATTGTACCTCATGACTGATCTGGATATGTTCTTTTTGACAATAAATGCAACTTGTCATTCTCAGCATAGTAAACCATGTAGTTGTCAGATTCAAAATGGCCAATACTAGTCCATTTCAGCTCACTAATGCCTAAGATATTGATGTATATGCATTCCATTTCATTTTTGACAATTTCCAATTTTCTTTGATTCATACTTCGTACATTCTGTGTTTCGATTATTAATGGATGTTTACAGCTGTTTCTCTTCATTTTGTGGTGTGCCCTATCAGCAAAAGAAGGTCTTATGGCTTTACTCCCACAGGCTTTACTCCATTTGCCTCATCATGGCCAACTCTACTTTGAGGAGGCAGCTCTTCCCCAGTCACATTTTGAGTGTCTTCCAACCTGATGGGCTCATTTTCCAGCACTGTATCTGACAGGGTTTCTCTAATATTCATAAGATTTCAGCGACTAAATATTCAAAAGTAGTGCATCTCTCCTTCTTCCCAGTCACCTACTGGGAAGACCAATTAATATCACTCTTATTCAAAATTATGCATCAACCTGTAAAGCCAGTGATGATAAAACTAAAGAATTCTACCAGATTCTTCAACCTGAAATTGATCAAACATGCAATCAAGGTGTATTGATTGTTATTGATGATTGGAATGCAAAGGTTGGAAGCAAAGAGGAAGGATCAGTCTTTGAATTTATTCTTCAGCTCCTTCTGCTTAGGAAAAACTGATTGATCCTTACTTTTTG
>NW_006408736.1:4165468-4167734 GCF_000296735.1 Chrysochloris asiatica
AGGAGGGACCAGTCACCAGAGAAGGATATCATTTTTGGTAAGTTGGAGGGTAAGAGAAAAAAAGGAAGACATCCAGAGAAATGGATTGGCAAAGTGGACAGCATCAATGGGCTCAAGCATAGCAACGATTGTGAGGTTAGCCCAGGATCAGGCAGTATTTCATTCTGTTGTGTATAGGGTCGCTATGAATCAGTATATACTTGGTGGCACCAAACAAAAACAACAACATGCAATTGCAACCATTGTAGTTAAGAAACTCCTTGAAATCATAATTCCTTTTTGGGACATATCAAGTATTGGTAGACAAAGGGGAACCAGAGAACCCATTTTACTGGACAAGTAATTAAAGAAATATGCAAAGTTTTTCAGTCTATGAGAGACATCATTGCCCTTACCATCCACAGCCTTCTGGGCTAGTAGAACGATATAAAGGTATGATTAAAAAAAAAAAAAATTAGTCAAGCTTTCTGAGTCCTTAAGCTTATTCTGGCCTAAAGTCCTTAGTCTAATCCTTCTAAACTTTAAATCTACTTCATTTGTGACACACAAAGTCACCCCAAAGGAAATTATTACTGAAAGACCTATGGTTCTCCCTTTTGTATCACCTTATTCTGATTCCAATTTAATTCAACCTAAATTACTAAGGTACTGTCAATATTTGATTCAGTACTCTAAAGAGCAGGTTTCACAAGTCAAATATTTTTTTTTTTGTCAGCCAAAATTTAGAAACAGAAACATTACCTACTATTGAACCAGTTGACTAGGTGTATTGGAAGAGTCATCAATTAAAATATTTCTTAAAGTCATCATAGAAAGGAAAGATTTTGGTTCTTTTCACTAACCCTTGTTCTGCCAATTTACAGGGAGACAAAACCTGGATGCATACATCTCAATTGAAGAGAATTAAAGCCTCTTCCTGAATAGTTCAACCAGCTTAAAGACTTAAGCTAGATGTATACACCCATATGGCCATAGTCAGAAGCAGACAACACCTGAGACAGATGGTCAGCCCTTAACCAAGTTGGAAAAATATAGTTCTTCATCTTTATATCTTTTACCTTTATTGCAGTTATGCCTCTACTAAAGTTTTCCTGGATTCAGCAAATATTTATACCCACTATTTTAAGAGGTCTGCATATTGGATATGGTGTCCTTCCAATCTCACGTCAATTTTATTTTCTCTGGTACATCTCTCTACTACAGGGATCTGATTGGGTTGCCCTTGGTTTATAGACCAGAACAATAGATAAATAATAATTATTATAGGACATCATTATTATTAGATTTTATATTCACAAATACACACTTTGGGAATCTAAATAAAACCAGATATAACATTTAGTCTTTACATGGCCATTATTTTACTAAGTAAAGTTATTCAAGAATTGTTAACTAAGTTTATCTTACAAACCCACAAACAGTACTCTTTGTATTGTAGGTCCATATCAGCAACTGTGTGTGAAGGATTCATCTGATTAACACCTCAGCTATGGAGATGTCAGGTTGCGTGCCTTTGATGTGAACTACCTGGTAGCATAGTGGTTATGAATCGAGCTGTGAACCACAAGGACAGTAGTTCAAAACTACCAGCTGTTCTGTGGGAGAAAGATGAGGCTTTCTGCTCCCGTAAACATTTATAGCCTTAGAAACCCTGTACAGGGTCGCTATGAGTTGGAACAGACTCCATGGCACATAACAAAAACAACAACCTAACCACACCCACATGTATAAACCAGAACTAAACAGGTCTATGGGATGGCTTCTAATATCCAAGTGTGCATAAGTTATAACCTTACAATTTAATAAGGCAGTTATTGGTTTGCTATCGACTAGATACAACATTCAAGTATCTGTTGGGTTGTCTTTAAAGGTACCATTTGGTTACATGGAACCAACATTTGGGCTTGGTGGAAGACTGAATTTGAATATGCATACTAGGCCTGAGACAGAATCTAGAATGTGCTTTAATTGAACTCCCTTTACCAGGAAATGGTCCCAGATTAAGGAATCTATGGTCTCTATCAGTGGTTCATTAGTATGATCATTTAGTAGCAGTATTTGCAACTCAGGTAGGATGGAAAGATGTTATGGCACATATTATTTTTTCTAGGTGTC
The DNA here is from genome assembly GCF_000296735.1 of Chrysochloris asiatica. Classification (NCBI taxonomy): domain Eukaryota; kingdom Metazoa; phylum Chordata; class Mammalia; order Afrosoricida; family Chrysochloridae; genus Chrysochloris; species Chrysochloris asiatica. Next base: position 4,167,584 of record NW_006408736.1, read on the forward strand.
ATCGAGTCAGTATCGACTCATAGCAACCCTATGCACAACAGAACAAAACACCGCTTGGTCCAGCACCAACCTCACTCACAATCATTGTTGTTGGTGTTAGGTGCCATCAAGTTTCGGTACCGACCCATAGTGACCTTATACACAGCAGAAC
>NW_006408736.1:4169109-4171131 GCF_000296735.1 Chrysochloris asiatica
ATAAATTTCAGTTTCCGATTTTCAATGGTTCTGATTTTCCAGGTTCTGATTTTCAAACATTTTCAGTGTTTCTCAAAATGAAGAGAAACAGCTGTAAACATCCGTTGACTATCACAATCATTGCTAAGCCAGAATCCTTTGCTGCCTCGACTGTGCCAGTCCATTTCACTGAAAGTCTTCCTCTCTGTCTCCTATCCTCCACACCTACAAAACATGATATCCTTCTCCAGGAAATGGTGCTTCCTGGTAGTATATCCCAAGTAGGAGACAGGAAGTCTGGCCATCCTGGCTTCCAAGGAGCATTCTGGCTGTACTTCTTCCAACACAGACTGGTTTGTTCTTTGGGCAGTCTGTAGAACTTCTAATATTCTCCTCCTACACTGTAACTAAAATGCATCAATTCTTCTACGGTCTTCCTTATTCATTGTCTAACTTTCACATGCATATGAAGTTATTGAAGATACTATGGCTTGGATCAGGTGCACGTTAGTCCTCAAATTTATATCCGTGCACTTCAACACTTTAAAGAGGTATTATGAAGCAGATTTGCCTAATGCAATACGTCATTTGATTTCTTGACTGCTGCTTCCATGAGTGTTGATGGATAATCCAAGAAGAATGAAGGTCCTTGACAACTTTAGTCTAGTCTTTATTTATATGGATGTTGTTTATTGGTCTAGAGGTAAAGATTTTACTTTTCTTTACATTGAGATGCAATTCATAATGAAGGCTGTGGGGTTTTTTTTAATCTTCATCGTAAATACTTTAAATCCTCTTTGCTTTCAGCAAGCAAAGTTGTATCATCTGCATATAGTAGGTTATTAATAAATCTTCCCCAATCCTAATGGCACATTTTTCTTCATATAATCCAGATTGTCAGATCATTTGCTCAGCATACAGATTGACTAAATATGGTAAAAGAATACAACCCTGTCACACCCCTTTCCTAGTTTTAAACCATTGGGATCCCTTGTACTGTTACAACAACTGCCTCTTAGACTATGTACAGGTTCCTCATGAGCACAATTAATTGTCCTGGAAAACTCATTCTTCATAATCCTGTCCATAGCTTGTCATTATCCACACAATCAAAAGTCTTTATGTAGTAAATAAAGCACAGGCAAACATCTTTCTGATAACTCTCTGCTTTCAGCCAAGACCCATGTGACATCAGCAATGATATCCCTCACTCCATGTCCTCTTCTGAATCAAGCTTGAAACTACAAATGCTCTCTGTGAATGTATGGTTGCATATGTCACATGTAGAAGTATTAATTAAATATGTGTGAACCATTCTAAATGACAGTGCCAGTGAACTTCAAGAAAACAATAATAAAATGCTGTTGGTGTTAAGTGCTGTTGAGTCACTTCTGACTCATAGAGTCCCTGTATAGCGTTTCTTAGGAGTGGCTGGCGAACTTGAACCACGAACCTTGCATATCAAACTTACCTTGCAGTCCAACACATTAACCCACAGTGGCACACTAGGACTCCAAGAAATCAACAGTAAAATAGCTATGAGGAAAAGTAGTACTCCAAAACAGAATAGTTCCTGACATCCTCTGCTGCCCAAGAAGGTACTTATACCAGATGAAAATCTGATTGCTATGTCTGTTTTCCTGACAATAGGGGTAATATTACACTATGGTAATGTATGCAATATGTAGAATTCCTTCTTAATGACACTGTTCCCTCCTTAAATGAAATTTTTGGTAATTTTTTCCTCTTCTGGTGGATGGTAAAAATTTCTACTCTGTTATGAAATCTTTATATTCTTCATTATTTTATTCTTATAACTGGAAAATTCTATTTTGATTTAGTCCAATGCATTATATATATCTACACACACACACACACACACACACATATATTTCTTGTTGTTAAGTTCCATACACTTGGTTCTGATTCATAGTGACACTGTATAGTGTTTCCAAATGTGTATGGTGGCTTTGAATTGATGACTTTCTGTAATCCAGTGGTTCACACCCAGAGTCCATATTGTTGTTGTTAAGTACCTTTAGT
>NW_006408736.1:4171436-4194342 GCF_000296735.1 Chrysochloris asiatica
TTTTTCTTTTTTCCTGGCATCTGTCACTTAGGCTGTGATTCATTCTTTGCTGTACAAATGACCAATCCTAATATTTCAAATAATTTAAATCTGAAGTTATTTTGATTTACAATCAATTATTTACTCTCATACACAAATACCTATTTTAATTATTATAGGAAAAAGTATAGTAACACCATCACACATGTCAGTTTGTTGTGTGTTGTGTGTTGTGTGTTGCTGTAATGCTGACAACTATGCCACTGATATTTTAAATACCAGTATGGTCACCCATGGTCAACATATCTGTGAATATTCCTGGCTAAGACAAACTAGCAAGAAGGAGAGGCAGACCACTTCTGAACAGATATCTGTGAATATTCCTGGCTAAGACAAACTAGCAAGATGGAGGCAGACCACTTCTGAAGCGTTAGCCACTGAAAACCTTATGAATATCAGTGATGCATTGTTTGCTATACTGCTGAAGGATGAGTCCCTCAGGTTAGAAGGCACTCAAAATACGAATGGTGGAAAGCTACTTCCTCAAAGTAGAGTTGGCCTTAATGACGTGGATAGAGCAAATTTTCTAGACTTCCATTTGCTGATGAATGCACACTCATTGTTTATGCATTCAAAAGCATGTGAAGAGAAACCTGCAAACATTCATTAAAAACTGAAAGATGGAATGTTTGAAAAATTGGAAAGTAGTCAAACTGAAAGATCAAATCTAGAAAAATAGAAATAGTCAAAACTGAAATGCAATTCAAAAAGATCAATATTCTAGACGTTAATGAGTTGTAATGGACTGCTAGTGTCCATTTTGTATTGGATAATGATATGGTTTACTATGCCAGGAATGAAATAATGAAGCAGAATGGCATCACATTCATCCTCAAAAAGAGCATTTCAAGATCTATCTTGAAGTACAATGCTGTCTGTGATAGAATAAAATCAATAAACCTACAAGGAAAAATAGCTAATAACACTATTATTCAAATTCATGCACCAATCACTAAAGCCACTGATGATGATAGTGAGGAATACTACCAACTTCTTCAGTCTGAAACTGATCAAACATGCAATCAAAATGTATTGATAATCACTGGTGATTGGGATGTGAAAGTTGGAACCAAAGAAGAGTCAGGAGTGGAGAAACATACCCTTGAAATAAGAAAATGCTGGAGGTTGCATGATGGAATTTTGCAAGACCAATGATGTATTCATAGCAAACTCCATTTCCTTTTTTCCCCACAACATAAATGGCAACTATACATGTATACCTTACCAGATGGAATATACAAGAATTAAGTCAATTACATCTGTGGGAAGAGACAATGGAGAAGCTCAATACCATCACCCAAAATAAGGTCAGAGACAAATTTTGGAATCGACTTTCAATTGCTCATATTCAAGTTCAGGCTGAAGATGAAGAAAATTAAAACAAGTTCACAAGGTGCAATATGGCTTTTAGTATATTGTACCAGACTTTAGAGACCTTCTCAAGGCCAGAAGTGATGCATTAGACATTAATGACCTAAAGACCAGAAGAGTTGTGGGATGACATCAGATACATGAAGAAAACTAAAGGTCATTAAAAAGAAAAAATAAATAAAAGACAAAAATGGATTTCAGAAGAGACTCTGAATTTTGCTCTTGAGTGTAGAGCAGCTGAAGTAACTGGAAGAAATGAGGAAGGCAAAGAACTGAACAGAAAGTTTCAGAGGACAGTTGGAGAAGAAAAAGTAAATTGTTATAATTAAATGTGCAAAGACCCAGAGTTAGAAACCCAAAAGGGGATAGCAAGCTCAGTATTTTTCAAGCTGAAAGAACTGAAGGAAAAATTCAAGCACTTGGTTGCAATATTCAAGGATTCCATGGACAAAATATTGAATGATGCTGAAAACATCAAATGAAGATGGGAGGAATATACAGAGTCAATGTACAAAAAAAAAAAAAAAATGTTGTTCAATCATTTCAAGAGGTACTACATAATCAAGAACCGATAGTACTGAAAGAAGAAGTCCAAGCTGCACTAAAGTCATTGGTGAAAAACAAGACTCCAGGAATTGATAGAATATAAATGGAATGTTTCAACAATTTGATGAAGAACTGAAAGCGCTCTCTCCTCCATGATAAAATATTTGGAAGACAATTACCAGGACAACTTATTGTAAGAAATTCATATCTGTGCCCATTCTAAAGAAAGATGTTGTTGTTGTTGTTGTCAGGTGTTATCGAGTCGGAACCAACTCATAGTGACCCCATACACAGCAGAATGAAACAATGTACAATCCTGGGCCAACCTCACTACCGCTGCCACACTTGACGTCATCAATGATACCACTGGCTGATCCATCTCGTTGGGGGTCTTCCTCTTTTTCTCTGACCCTCCATCTTAACCAGCATGACATCCTTCTCCAGCGACTGTTCTCTCCAGACAATGTGTCCAAATTATGAGAGACAAAGCCTAGCCATCCTGGCCTCCAAGGAGCACTCTGGCTGCACTTCTTCCAAAACAGATCTATTGGTTCTTTTGACAGTCCATGGCACTTTCAGTATTCACTTCCAACACCACAACTCAAAGGCATCAATTCTTCTACGGTCTTCCTTATTCACTGTCCAGCTTTCGCATCCATTTGAGTTTATTGAAAATACCATGGCTTGGGTCAGGCACACCTTAGTCCTGAAGCTGACATCTCTGCTCTTCAGTACTTTAAAAAGTTCCTGTGCAGCAGATTTGCATAGTGCAATATGTCTTCTGATCTCTTGACTGCTGCTTCCGTGAGTGTTGATAGTTGATCCAAGAAGAATGAAGACCTTGACAACTTCAATCTCTTCTCCATTGATAAGAATGCTGTTTATTGGTCCAGTGGTGAGGATTTTTGTTTTCTTTACATTGAGTTGTAATCCATACAGAAGGTTGTGCTCTTTGATCTTCATCAGTAAATATTTTAAGTCCTCTTCACTTTCAGTAAGCAAGGTTGTATCATCTGCATATCTCAGGTTGTTAATAAGTCTTCCTCCAATCCTGATGCCATATTTTCCTTCATAGATGAGCCAATGAAATTCAGATATCATTGAACAATATCATTAATATCACATGCAAGTAACATTTTGTTCAAGATATTTCATAAAGTGTTGCAGCCGTACATCAGCAGGAATCAGTCAGAAACTCAAGATGGCTTCAGAAGAGGATTTGGAATTTGGCATATCATTGTTGACTTCAGGTGGATGTTGGCTGAAAGAAGAGAATACCAGATAAATGTTTACTTGGACTTTATTGCCTATGCATAACATTGGACTGTACATCATAATGAATTCTGGATAACATGGCAAAGAATAGGAATTACAGAAATTTAAAATTTGTATTCATGAGGAATCTGTACAAAGACAGAACAAAGGGATACTGAATGGTTTAAAATCAGGAAAGGTGTGTGTCAACATTGCATCCTTTCATCATACTTAGCCAATTTGTATGCTTGGCAAATAATCTGAGAAGTTGGATTATATGAAACAGAACTTGATATCAGGATTGGTTGAAGATTTATTCACAACATGCTATATGTAGATGGCACAATTTTCTTTCTGGAAGTAAAGAGAACTTGGAATGTTTACTGATGAAAATCAGACTATAGCATTCAGTGTGGTTTGTACCTCAATATAAAGAATGCAATAATTGCTCCAGCTGTTCTTTTTGATGATGAATGTGATGTCTTCCTCCTCAATTTATCATTCCCAGTATAGTAAACCATGTGATTATCAGATTCAAACTGGCCAATATCTGTCCATTTCAGATAACTAATACCTGGGATACCAATGTTTGTGCATTCTATTTCATTTTTGACAATTTCCAAATTTCCTTGACTAATACTTCATACATTCCATGTTCTGATTATTAATGGATGTTTACAGCTGTTTCCCTACATTTTGAGCTGTGCCCCTTCAGCAAATAAAGGTTCCTAAGGCTTACTCCATTTGTGTCGTCCTGGTCAAGTCTACTTTGAGGAGTTAGCTCTTCCCCAGTTTTGTTTTGGTGCCTTCCAACCTGAAGGGCTCCTCTTCCAGCACAATATATAACAATATTCTGGTGTTCTGCATCATGTTTCAGTATTCAATATTCTGGTGTTAACAGTGTTCCATTGCCTGCTATTCATAAGGTTTTCAGTCACTAAATATTAGGAAGTAGTCTGTCTCTTCTTCCTATTCTGTGTTCATCTGGAAGCTCAGCTAAAACCTGTCAGCAGGGTGACCCTGCTGGCATTTAAAATACCGTGACATAGCTTCCAGAATCACAGCAACATTTAAGCTGCCACTGTATGACAAACTGACAGATGATTGGGTGTGAAACAATGTGGGGAAAAATGGAAAATTATAAAAAAGACCAGGTTTATTGGTCAGAAAGAGACTGGACCTTTGACCACTTTTAGTGTTTGGAATGGAACTCACCCTCGCGGCCCAATTTTCAAACAAGCAGTGGATAGGGAGGACAAGAACACTGGAGAGGTATGCTTACCATAGAATGGATAGCCATTCATTATATAAAGGGCAACATTTACCTTGGAATAAGATTCAGAGAGGTTGGGAAAGAGGAACCACAGAAAGGAAGTGGATAACTGTTGCTACTTGCTCTGTAATCCATGAATCCATTCAGAATAAAAAATTTCAGAAAAGAACTTAAAGGATGTATTGCATTAGGAGTCCTGGTGTGACCTAATAAAGGATAAGCACTGATAACCAACAGGTTGTTGGTTCAAACCCACCAGTAGCTCCTAGAAAATCTTATACAGGATCACTATGTGTCAGTGTTAAATGCCATGGAGTCAGTCCCGACTCAGTGACATTTAACAATGACAACAACTGCATTAGGCAAATCTTCTGCAAAAGTCCTCTTTAAAGTGTTTAAGAGCAAAAATACCAGTTTGAGGACTAAGGTGTGCCTGACCCAAGTCACAAGATTGGCTGTCCAAGCTCACCAGCTGCTCCACAGAAACCCTGTACATGGTCGCTATTGGTAGCAACCTACTCGATGGCACTCATCAACAACAACAAATACATATACATGTGAAAGTTGTGCAATTAAGGAAGACCTTACAATAATCCATGTATTTGAATTAAAGTGTTAGAGAAGAATATAGTATGTACCATGGACTGCCAGAAGAACAAAGAAATCTCTAAAGAAGTACAACCAGAATGCTCCTTAGAAAGGCAGCCAACCAGACTTCATCTCTTGTACATTCAACATGTTGTCAGGAGGGAACAGTCCCTGCAGAAGAACATCATGCTTGGAAAAGTGAAAGATCAGCATAAAAAGACTCCCAATAAGATTGATTGACACAGTGCCTGCAACAATGGCTCAAACATAACAACTGTGAGGACGACACAGGATAGGGCAATGATTCATTCTGTTTTGCATAGGTTGTTAAGAATTGGAACTGACTAGACAGCACCTACCAACAACAACACAGAGTTCATGAAACGTTTTTCAAATTCTTAAACTCATAATGCAAATGATCATGCATTTTGAAGAAAAGGCTATTCTTTAAAGAACTAGGTTCGTCTGTTTGATCTGACCATGCTCTCATGCGCTTTCTTCAAAAGAGGTCACATAAGCTGACATTTGATCTACGGCAGGTTGAAAATGTAAAGACCTCAATAGGCCAGGATGGTCAAACTTCATCTCTCATACTTTGGACATATTGTCAGGAGTTGCTGGAGAAGGATATCATGTTTGGTAAGGTGGAGGGTCAGAGAAAATGAGAAAGACCCACAATGAGATGGATTGGTAATATGGAAGCATCAATGGGCTCAAGTGTGGCAACAATTGTGAGATTGGCCCAGGACCAGGTAATGTTTTGTTCTGTTGTGCATAGGGTCACTATGAGTTGGTACTGACTCCATAGCACCTAACAACAACAATAACAACAACCACATGATAGTGACTGGCCTCTAAAAGGTTTAACAATGTAAATAAGCACCAGTGAATAGGTAAGGATCCATTTCCTTTCATAGGGAATTGTCTGTGATCTTCAAAGCTTATATGGGCGGCACTGTGGGTTAATGCGCTGGAATTCAATGTCCATTTGAACTACAAGGTCAGTTCTGAACAACAACAACAAAATGTGAAAATGTCCTAGCAAAAGATGACTTACTCCTTTGTGGGTAACATGAAAGCAGCTTGCTCTGAAAAGGAGGTTCCTCACTTTTTTCTTATTAACAAGGTTCATTATGGTTGATAACTCTATATAGAAGACACTCTTAAAATAGTGATAAGTGAATTTTTATAGAAATTATTGATCAGAAGTGGGGACTTGAAAGAGCTACATAAACTAGGTACTTAGCATAAGGAGTAGTTTCTGCCAAAGGATATAATTTACTAGGTTACAAATTTCCAATCTGAATAATAAAAGCATCCAAAAACAGCAAAAGATAAACAAATAAGCAAACAAAATCCACTTGACTCTTGCAATACAGAAAATTAATTGCAACTTAATAAGATGTAATTCTAACTCAATGAGATGTAAATTGCAAATGTAACAAAATTTCAAGTATAATAAAAAATATAGTGGTGTATTCTAAAAGAGTAATTTGATAGTTAAATAAATTTGAAATATGCTATCATAAATATAGGCTAATTAGTTGTTCCTATAGCAATTCTTCATGTTTTTAGTATGTTAATGTGCACCAGGCATCTCTAAGAAGTGAAAAATCTAACTAGTGTTTTTCATTCTTATGTGGCTTTTTTGTTTTCCATTCCTATTTGATTCTATGCCTTTTCCCTCCCTAACACCTCAAGAACAAAGTATTCCATAAAGTGCTTTGGGAAATGGGGGTTTAGATATTTTAAAGAGCATTAACAATTTAAAATGTGTAATAATGCCTCCTTTTCATGTTGATACTGTTATGTTTAATTCTCTATGTTCAGTTAGAGTTTTATGAAACTTATAAATGAGATCAAATGTAAAAAACAAGGCTTGTTTTTGTTAGGTGCCATCGAGTTGGTACCAACTCAGAGCGAACCTATGCAGAACAGAACAAAACACTGCCCAGTCCTGGATTAATCATTGCTACACCTGAGCCCATCATTGCTGCCACTATGCTAGTCCATATCCTTGGGTTTTTCCTCTTTTTCTCAGACCTTCCACTTTACCAAACATGATACCCTTCTCCAGTGACTGGTCCCTCTTGACAACATATCTGAAGTGTGAGAGACGAAGTTTGACCATCCTGGCTTCCAAGGAGCACTCTGGCTGTAATTCTTCCAACACAGATTTGTTTGTTCTTTTGGCATTATATGGTACATTTAATATTCTCCTCCAACACCATATGTCAGATGCATCAGTTCTTCTACAGTCTTCCTTATTCACTGTCCAAATTTCACATGCATATGAGGCTATTGAAAATGCCATAGCTTGGGTCAGGTGCACCTTAATTCTCAAATTGATATCTTTGGACTTCAACACTTTAAAGAAGTTTTGTGCAGCAGATTTGCCTAATGCAATATGTTGTATGATTTCTTGACCGCTGCTTCTATAAGTGTTAATGTTTGATCTGAGCAAAATGAAGTCTTTGACAACTTCAGTCTTTTATCCATGTTATTTATTGATACAGTGGTGAAGATTTTTGTTTTCTTTGTGTTGAGCTATAACCCATAACAAAGGCTGTGGTGTTTGATCTTCATTAGTAAGGATTTTAAGTCCTGTTCACTATCAGCAATCAAGGTTGTATCATCACAGGTTGTTAATGAGTCTTCCTCCAATTCTGATGACATGTTTTCTTCATGTAATCCAGTTCCTCAGATTATTTCCTCAGCAAACAGATTGAATTGTTATTTTTAAGTGCAGTCAAGTTAGCTCTGACCCATAGTGACCCTGGCCAACCTTGCAGTTCAAATGGCTTTGCAATCTGACATATTAACCCACAATGCCACACCAGGACTCCACATATTGAATAAATTTGGTGAAAATATAGCCCTGGAGCACACCTTTCTTAATTTTAAACCATTCAGTTTTCCCTTGTTCTGTTCAAACAGCTCCCTCTTGGTCTATGTATCTGTTCCTCATAATACAATTAAGTGTTCTGGAATACTCATACTTCTCAATGTTATCCATAGCTTGTCATGATCCACACAATCAAAAGCCTTTGTGTAGTCAATAAAGCACAGGTAAACCACTTTGGGGTATTCTCTACTTTCAGCCAAGATCCATCTGACATCAACAATGATATCTTACCGCCACGTCCTCTTCTGAAACTGGCTTGAATCTCTGGAAGTTCTCTGTCAATGTATGTTTACAATCATTTTTGTATTACCTTTCGTAAAATTTCACATGCCCGAGATACCAATGGTATGGTCCAGTGGTTTCCACATACCAGTGGGTCACTTTCTTTGGAATGGGCATAAATACAGAACTCTTCCAATCAGTTGTACAGGTAGTTGTCCTCCTAATTTCTTGGAATAAATAAGTGAATGCCTCCAGTGATGCATCAGTTTGTTGAAAAATTTCAATTTGTATTCCATCAATTCCAGGTGACTTGTTCTTTGCCAATGCCTTCAGTATACCTTGGACTTCTTCTTTCAGGATCATTGGTTCTTAATCATAGTCTACATTTTGAAATGGTTTTACATTGACCATTTCTTTTGGTACAGTGACTCAGTGTTTTCCTTCCATCTTCTTTTGATGCTTTCCGCATCATTCAATGATTTGCCCAGAGAATCCTTCAATACTTTAAGTCAAAGCTTGGATTTTTTTCTTTGGTTCCCTCAGATTGAGAAATGCTGAGCATGTTCTTCCCTTTGGTTTTATAACTCCAGGTCTTTGCACATTTCATTATAATATTTGACTTTGTCTTCTTGAAATTTTCTGTTCAACTCTTGTACCACCTCAATTTTTTCATTTGCTTTAGCATCTCTCTGCAGGAGAGCAATTTTCAGAGCCTCTCTAACATCCATTTTAGGCTTTTCCTTCTTTCTTGTCTTCTTAATGACCTTTTGCTTTCTTCCTGTATGATGTTCTTGATATCAACACACAAGTCTTCATGTCTTTGATCTTCAGTGTCGAATGCATCAAATCTGTTCTTCAGATGATCTCTAAAATCAGGTAGGATTTATTCAAGGTTATACTCTGGCGCTCATGAACTTGTTTCCATTTTCTTCAGTGTCAGCCTGAATTTGCATATGACAATTGATGGTTTGTTCCATGGTCTGCCCCTAGCCTTGTTTTGGTTGAGGATATGGAACTTTTCCATCATCTGTTTCCACAAATGTAGACAATTTGATCTTTGTGTATTTCATCTTGTGAGGTTTATGTGCATCGTCATCTTTTATGTTGTTTTAAAAGGGTATTTGCAATAAACAAGTCATTGATTTTGCAAAATTTTATCATGAGATCTCCAGCATTGTTTCTATCACCAAGGCCGTATTTTCCAATTACTTACCCTTCCTCTTTGTTTCCAATCTGCATTCAAATCACCAGTATTTAGCAACACATCTTGATTACGTATTTGACCAATTTCAGACTGAAGAAGTTGGTAGAATTCTTCAATTTCATCATCACTGGCTTTAGTTGTGTAAATTTGAATAACAGTGGTATTGATTGATCTTCCTTATAAGTGTATGGATATTGTCTTACCACAGACAGTGTTGTACTTCATGACAGATCTTGATTTGTTCTTTTTGATGATGAATGTGATGCCATTCCTCTTCAATTTGTCATTCCTGGTACAGTAAACCATGTGATTGTCAGATTCAAAATGGCCAATACCAGCCTATTTCAGCTCACTAATGCCTAGGATATCAATGTTTATGTGTTCCTTTTCATTTTTTGATAAATTCTATTTTTTCTAGTTTCATAGTTTGTACATTCCATGTTCTGATTATTAATGGATGTTTACTGCTGTTTCTGTTCATTTTGAGTTGTGCCCCATCAGTAAATGAATGTCTTGGGGATTTTACTCCATTCATGCCATCACGGTAAATTCTACTTTGAGAAGATAGCTCTTTGCTTTGAGGAGGTAGCTCTGCCCCACTTGCATTTTGAGTGCCTTCCAACCTGAGGTGCTCATCTTCTTGCACTACACATGTTGTTGTTGTTGGTAAGTGACATCAAGTTGTTTCCCACTCATGCCTGTAAAAGTTTTACAAGGAGTACCTGGTGAGTTTGAACTGTCAACCTTGCAGTCCAAACTGATCTTGCTTATCCTATAGCACCACACCAAACTCCTTGTATTAATATACTATAAATATAATGAATGAATTCTATCCTAAAATTTAGTATTCCTTCCCCACATTCTTTTTAGTCATGTAAAGCATACTGCAAATGGGTCAAATCAAATTTGGGCAGAGAATCATACTTCGGCCTCTCTTGTGGAAGTAAATTTTTTTCTCATTTTCTAATGACCTTTTAAAAATCATCTTTTATATTTTCCATAACAAATATAAATAACCTTTTTATAATATAATCTATTTATGATGTAACTCATAAATAGGTGACATAATCTTATAAACAGGTACTTTGAAACCCATATAATCTGTTCATTTTAGATTGAGTCAATATAGAATTTTCTTTTGCTACATGAACAATATTCCAGTATATAGAAAAAATTTTAATTCACTTATTAAATTATTTACATGCTAATTAAATATTAAGATTCACCACAAATTTTCAGGGCCAATGAGGACCAAAGAATTTACAATGTTGGAATTTATGCTGATTGTGTAGTTTACATAGGGAAAAATGAAATTAAATGTTTATGAAGTTCCATGATTTCTTTGAAATCTCTTCCAAAGTCAATATACATACATAATAAATGATTAACTATTGATTAAACATTTGTTTTACTTAAATTTTCTCTATGATTTGTGTTACTATACAAAATATTATATTTTAAACCAAATGCTTTTTATCTGCAGCATATTTGACAACAATCTTTGTATGTATGTATTAGCAGGTTCAGAGAAATATGATATATGTCTAGATCGCTGTTGTTTATTTGTTAAACATTTTCCTCAACTCATAAGACCCTAACGGCATTAGTAGTATAATAGATGGATGAACTCTATAACACATAGCTAAGTGCAAGTGAGATTTCTTAACTCAATAAATAATTTTTTTTTCCTAAAGAGCATATTGTTAAGTTTGCCTCATTTTTGAAGCATTAATATTTATACCTGAATATTTGAATCACAAAATATTGTCTAATTATGCTTTAATATAGGCACAAAATCATGTTATATAGTATTGTTCTATTGCTGTTTTAATTCTTGTTAAATGCTCAAACCAGAGACGTTGTGAATAAAAAAGCTATGATAATCGATATCTATAATTTCCATAGAAAAGTTTTAGAAGAAACATTTTTTTAAAAATTTAGAAAACCAAATGACTTAAAAAAAATCTTAAAATTTCAAATGAAAAAAAGTGTGTTCTGATTAATATGAGTTAATAGGACTCTCTGGTAACTGTTGAGATATTCAAAACTTCAGCTGATTAAATCTACATCAAGCATGGCTGCCATCTTGTGGGGACAGAATAGAATGTAGTGAGGGGTCAATCTCAATAAAGAACCCCTTTTGGGTTACAAGTCCTCATTTGACCTCCACCAACCACTTGTTTGGCATTTACTAATATTCCACTTGAAAAACCACATTATCATCCAGACAGAAGAAATGAGGCATAAATAGAAGTCTACCAACTAAACTCTGATACAAAATTTCAATAGCACAGTTACTGTATGGATAGTGAAAAAAAGATTTTAAATTCAAATGTATTAACTTGAATTAACTTTAATAAAAGATGAGTTTGTTAAAAAGTCAATATTCACGAATTTAGCAATCAACTCGGTTGCAGAATTTACATCTCATTGAGTGAGAAGAGAACAAGATATTGTCTTGTAGGTTAACCCATGGCTTTAGGGAAACCATTGAAAGGAGACAAGTGATTACGAGTTTTTGTTTTTTGCAAGGTAAAAATAAATGAAGGAAGGATGGAGAAAAACATAAGAGAAAAAATAAAATGAGAAGAAGATTTATATTAATGTCACAGACTAAATAATGGAAGTTTAATCTGGGAAAAATAAATAAAGCAAGGAAGATACTATATTACACAGGAATATATGATTCAGTATTTTCCTTAAAGCCTATTTAAAAGCTAAAAAAAAAACCCACTTAATTTCTAATACCAAGTCTTCCACCAAATGCGATTTTCCCATTCATTAGAGAAAACTAAGTTATTGACGAAGAAAAGTACCAGAAGTTCAACTGAGCTCTACTTTAATCTGTGAAATACAAATATTGTTTTTTCTGTCTCTCAAATAAAAATAATTTATGGTTTTTGCTTCTACAAATAAACATCTCAACCATAATCTCACAGTCATTTACCATGATTGCGTACATCTAGAGGTGGTCAGTTATTATTCTCTGATGTCCCTTCTTTTTAGTAGTTCATGTAAAAGTTGTAATGCACCTAGAATCTTTTGTGTGGCTAACTGTATTGTTAATGATTTTATGATAAAGAATTTAAAATCCTGATTAAAATACATTTTATCTTAGATTTCTCTGTGTTATCCTTTTCTTTTTAATTTTAAAACAGGCCATTTTATAAGTTCATAGAGCTCTGGTAGCGTAGTGGTTACGAATCGGGCTGCGAACCTTAAGGTCAGCGGTTCGAAACTACCAGCCACTCCGTGGGAGAAAGATGAGGCTTTCTACTCCCGTAAAGATTTACACCCTTGGAAACCCTGTACAGGGTCGCTATGGGTCGGACCCGACTCGATGGCACTTAACAACAACAACAACAATATTTTATACTAAAACAATGTAAAAAGTCTTAATTTATTGCAATATTATTCAAGCATTCTTTAAAATCAACTGATGAAAGTTGACTTTTAATGAGCAGACTTTTTTTTAAGCTTGGGCATTGGTATTCTTAGAAACTTTAAAAATGAAAATAAAACAATTATTATTTGTTGTTGTTAGGTGCCATCGAGTTGGTACCAACTCATAGTGACCTTATGCACAGCCTGGGAAACCCTGTACAGGGTCACTATGAGTGGGAACCAACTCCACAGCACATAACCATCACCAAAACAATTATACTCTCTAAGAATTCCCATTATTCTACAGTGCAACTGCAAGGTGAGCAATTTGAATATACCAACTGCTCCTCAGGAGAAAGATGAAGCTTTCCGCTTTCATAAAGAATTACACACAGAAACCCTATGCAGAATCCCTGTGATTCTGAAACAACTCCACAGCACAAAATCAATACCACTACCGCCACTGTGCACATAATTAAAGGAAATTATACTTACACACCACCCAATAAAACAAAACAGCATTGCTTCTATATTATTTGTTTTTCATTAATTACTTTGCTGCATAAATGGCAACAACCATCCCTCCCATAGCACTGTCTCCTTCTTAATTGGGTTCAATAATTCATTGTGATGACCACACAGAACTCAAATACCATTCTCTAGTTATGGTTTTTTTTTTTTTTTTTTAGGAAATTAACAGATTAAAATTCAGGGCTCCAAATGCCTGGGACACAAGCATTTGGTCAAGACAGTCTCTTCTTAGCTGGGCCTAGTGGCAGGCCTCTCTCTAGCCCTCCACCCCTTGGTCTGACCTCTTTTAGGGCTGCTGATAAATACCCAAAGGCTCGTCACTGCGCTATAAGCCTCAGACTGAAGGCACTCAGCTCTAAATCTGTGGGTCAGCAAGCCTAGGTCCTCCAGTTAAGTGTTTGGAGACACCCTATTTTGCAAGTGAGCCTCCTGCTTTCTGGCTCTATGGATTGGGAAGCCAACTCACCATTCTGTCTGATGCTTTGACATTGGATTCTGCTGCTGGTGCTGCTCCTTTACCATTCTTCTGCTATAATCCCCAGTGTCACAGCTTCTGCCCTTGGGTTGAGAAGATTTAATATGTAAGGATCTTAGAATCCAAAGGACATGCTTCAGTTCTAACTATTGTCTTTGATGCTAGTGAGATCCCTGCTCCTGCTTCAGAGATGACTCATTTTATACCCAAATTAAAGTTGCAAGTTTTACAATCACAGTTAGCCAAATTAACTATCACTCACAACTGAATTATGTGATTATCTTCTTCCACCTTCTCTTATCCAGACCCATCAGGAAAAATTTGTTTGGTGGGAGTTTACAAAGTGTGAAGATGTAGGATAAGCACTTAACTGCCAACCACAAGGTCAGCAGTTCAAACCCACCAGCCACTTCTCAGAAACTCCATACAGGGTTGTTATGAGTTGGAACTGACTTGATGGCACTTAACAGCAACAACAACATGGCTATAAGAGATGTTAAATAATTCACTGCACTATGAATTCTATGCATATATCATGTCAAAAGAATGTGTGATATCATTACTATCATATACAAGTAAAGTTTGGCTGAAGATAATTTAAAAATGCTTGCAGCAATGCATCAACATGTAACTACCAGAAATTCAAACTGGATTCAGAAGAGGATGTGGAAAGAGGAATGCCATTGCTGATATTAGATGTCATCCTGGTGTGGTGCTGTGGGTTAATGGGCTGTTCTGCAAGATCAGTTTGAACCACAAAGTCAGCGGTTCAAGCTCACCAGCCACTCCTTGGAAACCACATACAGGATTGCTGTGAGTCAGAAATGACTCGACAGCACTTAAAAACAACAGTTTCTGAAAGCAGAGAATGCCAAAAAGATGCTTCCGTGTGGTTTACTGATGCTGCAAAGGCATCCAGCTCTGTGTAGCATAACAAAATATGGATACCATTATGATGCCTTTGAATTATGGTGTTAATGAAGGACATTAAATTTACCATAAACGGTCAGAAGAATGAACAAATCTATCTTGGAGGAAGTACAACCAGAATGCTCCTTGGAAATGAGGAAGGCAAGATTTCATCTTATGTATTTGGACATGTCCTCAGGAGGGACCAGTGTCTGTAGAAAGTTATCATGCTTGGTAAAGGATCAGCAAAAAGAGAAAGCCCCTCAATGAGATGGATTGACACAGTGGCTGCAATGATGAGCTTAAATATAATAATGACTTTGAGGACAATGCTGACCAGGCAGTGTTTGCTTTGCTGTACAAAATAGTTGGTAAGAGTAGGAACTGACTTGATGGCACCTAGGGATAGACCAACAGTAACTGCAAAACTTACTCAGATTATCTACCTTTTTTTCAAATTTTAAATTGTTCAAATCACAAGTAATGTCTGAATGAAGCAACAGTCTCTATCAGGGAAAAATAATATTTATGGTGACTTACATTCTTAATAAAAAAATTTAAAAAAACTCATTGGCTACAAAACCTATTTTTCACACACACACACAAATCTAAATGTTCATAAAAATTTGAATTTCATTGCAACAATCCAGGCATATTAACCATTTCATATGACATGCTTATATTAAAGTCAAACATCCTTAATTAAAGTAAGAGCCTTCATAAAAAGCATATTCAGTATGGGCTGCATCTCAATGTAAAGAAAACAAATACCCTCACCACTAGACCCATAAATAACACCATGATAAATAGAGAAATGATTGAAGTTGTCAAAGACTTCATTTTGCTTGGATCCATTACCAACATTCATAGAAGCTGTTGCTTCTATGAATATGAATATGAATCAAATAACATATTGCATTAGGCAAATCAGCTACACAAGTCCTCTTTAAAGTGTCCCAGAACAAAGAAGTCAGTTTGAGGACTAAGTTGTGCCATGGTATTTTCGATAGCCTCATATACATGTGAAACTTGGACAGTGAATAAAGAAGACCGTAGAAGAATGGATGTCTTCGAGTTATGGTGTTGAGAAGAATATTAAAAGTACCATGGACTGCTTGAAGAACAAACAAATCTGTGTTGAAAGTGCAGACAGAATTCTCCTTAGAAACCTGGATGGTGAGATTTCATCTCTCATACTTCAGACATATTATCAGGAGGAACCAGTTCCTGGAGAAGGACATTATGCTAGTTAAAGTGGAGGGTCAGCAAAAAATAAGAAGATCCCCAACGAGATGAATTGACATAGTGGCAGCATCAATAGGATCAAGATGAACGATTATGAAGATGGACCAAGGCCAGGCAGTGTTTTGTTCTGTTGTGCATAAGGTCACTATGAGTCAGAACTGACTTAATAGCACCTAACATTAAGATAAATAAATAAAAGCAGAGTGAATTTGTTATCATCCAGCCTTTCTGCTTCCCTTCAACTTAACATTGTAACTTCCACATGAAAAAGTTGTATGTGCACATCTTGTTTGGATGGATCTGGTGAAAGGAAATGGGGATAAGATTCTTATAATTCAGTAGTGAGATTCAATAATTGCTATGATGATTAATCATGATTGTCCCAACTGTAAAGGCAAAAGTTTTGTAATATAAAGGGGGAAGTAGTTAATCTAATATTCCAGGAAAAGAGGACCCTAGAACCATCAAAGGAGAAGAGCATGTATAGAATGTGGGACCCTATCCAGAGAAGCAGCAACACCAGAGATGGAGACAGAGATGATGACATGGAGAGAGACAGCAGCTGAGGACTCTAGACTCATAGAAAGAGAAAGGCTGTGTGCTGCTGGCCATTATGCAGGTTTGCAGAATGTGCCCTTGGATTGTTTAAATGATTATATATTCCTGATTGTTTTTGTGTACATGAAAAAACAAAAAAACCCAGAGGGAATAGATGCAAATAATGTTGAATGATGGATGATGCATACAGGGGATTGAAATCATTGCAATGAAACAAAATATGACAGGGTGAGTACAAAACCAATGTTCTCCCATGTTAACTGTCACTCAATTCACAATGAAAGCTTTAAAAAAAGTTTCATATACACAAAAATAAATATTATGTCCCAATTTGCAAATAATAGACAATGAGTGGTTACCACCACTCATCTGTCAGTTTGAACCAAAAAAGGAAGGACCAGAAAGGTCAGAAACCAAAAAGGAGGAACACGCTCAGCATTTCTCAAGATAGGGGAACTGAAGAAAAAAATTTAAGCCTCAACTTTCGTTATTGAAGGATTCTCTGGGCAAATTATATAATGAAGCAGAAAGCATCAAAACAAGATGGAAGGAATACACAGAGTCACTGTACCAAAAGGAAATGGTTGATGTTCAACTGTTTTAACAGGTCGCATATGATCAAGAGCCAATGATACTGAAGGAAGAAGTCCTAGGTGCATTGAAGGAATTGGCAAAGAATAAGGCACCAATAATTGATAGAATAGAAATTGAAATCTTTCAAGAAAGTGAGGCGTCACAGGAGGCACTCACTCATCTATGCCAAGAAATTTGGAAGACAACTATCTGGTCAACTGATTGGAAGAGATCCATATTTATGCCCATTCCAAAGAGAGGTGACCCAGCAGAATGCGGAGATCACAGGACAATCTCTTTGATATCCCATGTGAATAAAGTTTTACTAAAGGTAATACAGAAATGGCTGCAAGCATACATTGACAGAGAAATTCCAGAGGTTTAAGCTGGATTAAGAAGAGGAGGTGGAACGAGGGATATCATTGCTGATGTGCAATGGATCTTGGTTGAAAGTGGAGAATATCTGTGCTTTATTGACTATGCAAAGGCTTTCAATTGTGTGGATCATGACAAGCTATGGACAACATTGCAAAGTATGAGTATTCCTTAACACTTAATTGTGCCCATGAGGAATCTGTACATGGACCAAGAGACAGTTGTTCAGACAGAACGTGGGAATGGTTTAAAATTAAGAAAAGTGTGCGACAGGGTTGTATTCTTTCATCATACTTATTCAACCTGTATGCTGAGCAAATAATCTAAGAAACTAGGTTATATGAAGAAAAACATGGCATCAGGATTAGAGGAAGACTCATTAACAACCTGTGATATGCAGATGATACAACCTTGCTTGCTGAAAGTGAAGAGGACTTAAAACATTTACTGATGAAGATCAAAGAGCACAGCCTTCAGTATGGATGGATTGCATCTCAATGTCAAGAAAACAAAAATCCTCACCACTGGACCAATAAACAGCATTCTTATCAAGGGAGAAAAGATTGAAGTTGTCAAGGACTTCATTCTTCTTGGATCAACTATCAACCCTCACAGAAGCAGCAGTCGAGAAATCAAATGATGTATTACATTAGGCAAACCTACTACACAAGAACTTTTTAAAGTGTTGAAGAGCAGAGATGTCAGCTTGAGGACTAAGGTGGGCCTGACCCAAGCCA
Source organism: Chrysochloris asiatica (assembly GCF_000296735.1). Classification (NCBI taxonomy): domain Eukaryota; kingdom Metazoa; phylum Chordata; class Mammalia; order Afrosoricida; family Chrysochloridae; genus Chrysochloris; species Chrysochloris asiatica. The sequence continues at coordinate 4,189,626 of NW_006408736.1, forward strand.
TGGTATTTTCAATAACCTCATATGCATGCAAAGGCTGGACATTGAATTGATGCTTTTGAGTTATAGTGTTGGAGGAGAATATTGAAAGTGCCATGGGCTGGCAAAAGAACCAACAGATCTGTATCGGAAGTACAGCCAGAGTGCTCCTTGAAGGCCAAGATGGCCAAACTTCATCTCTCATACTTCAACATATTGTCAGGAGGGACCAGTTGCTGCAGAAGGATACCATGTGTGGTAAGGTGGAGGGTCAGAGAAAAAGAGGAAGACCCCAGCGAGATGTATTGGCAAAGTGACGACGTCGATGGGCTGAAGCATGGCAACAGTTGTGATGTTGGCCCGGGACCGGGCAGTGTTTTGTTCTGTTGTACATAGAGTTGCTATTAGTCAGTACTGACTCAATGGCACCTAACAACAATAATAAAAGACGATGTGGTTAAAACATATATGGTTAAGAACTGTGCTTAAACTAATTTATATTGCATTCAATGATTATAGAAGCTATTTGGATAGTGAATATATTGACTGATATTCCTGGTGTGGTGCTGTGGATTAATGCACTAGACAGCAAGGTTGGATTGAGTTGCAAGGTCTGAGGTTCAAACTCACCAGCCACTCCTTGAAAACCCTATCAGTATCACAATGAGTTGGAACTGACTTCACAGCACTTAACAACAACAGTTCTTAAACTGGAAATCAGTACACCAATGCTACGTTTTAATTTTTCTCTAACTTTCTGGATAGAACAATTCGTGCTGTAATTTTTTGATGCACTACTTCCTCTGAGTAGTGAAATAGTGATCACGATGCATTTGTGCTTCATGCTGATGTGTCACACAGACTCGGTAAGTATTAGGAAAATGAATTACAGCTGTTCATAGAATCACCTAGAGACATTTTGAAATATACTGTAATTTGGTCCTCTGTTACAGTTAAGGGTTTGTATCATCTTGGCTAGGCCAAGATTCTTAGTGGTTTAACAGTTAAGATGTAGGCATCATCTTCATATGAGATCTAATATAATTAAACCCAGGATAAGATCTGATGTGATCTGCGCTTATCTGATGTAGCTATCCAGCATGTTGTAAATCCTCGCTTCTAGGATGTTAATGTGGTCTGATGCAATCTAAATGATTAAGTTGTATCTTGAGTAAATCTCTTGGGAGATATAAAAGGAAAGAAAAGTGAGCAGAGAATGAGGCACCTATTACCACGAAGAGAGAAGAGACAGGAGTGGTGTGTGTCCTTTGGACCTGGGGTCCCTGTAACGTGAAGCTCCTAGATCCAGGGGAAGTTTGATGCTAAGACATGTGGAACTCTACAAGGAATGCTGGACCTACAGATGCTTTCCCCAAAGTTGACCCAGAGAAAGCCTTCTCCTGGAGTTAGCATACTGAATTTGGACTTCTTGGCTTCTAAACTGTGAGATAATAAATTTCTGGTTGCTAAAGCCATTCATTTGTGGTATTTCGCTTTTAGCAGCACTAATGTGAAGACCACCTCAACCTGGAAATTCTGATTAAATTTGTTTAAAGTATTTTTTAAAAAGCTTCCTGGTTTATGCTAAAGTGAAGCTAAGGTTGAGAACTACTGATCTGAAACATTTAGAGACAATGATTTTGATTATATTTCCAAAAGAGGAGAGGTGTTATGAATGTAGATTATAATCAGTCTTTAAGAATGACATTTATTGTTCCCAGACTTGACCAACAAGCATTGGCGGTATAGTGGTGAGCATTGTTGCCTTCCAAGACTGGGTCAACGAATGTTTTGAAGTTCTTCCAAGTTCTTTGATTGCAGGGTATTATGGTGATCTTTTCATCTTAATTATTCCCACATTTTTTTTTTTTTTCTTCACAGACAGAGCACATTGTTGTGGTGTGCCAACTAGTTGGTTCCTACTAATAGAAAGCCTGTATAGGGTTTCCCAGAGCTACTGGTGGGTCTGAACTGTCAACCTGTAGTCACTAGCCTATGCTTATCCAGGACTCATAAAGTGAGTGCCATACCAGGACTCATGAAGCATACAGTGACTCATTAATATTTGCAAATGCCTCTGTGAATAATATAGTATAGGCAAAGTACGGTGAGATACATCGTTAGTTCAAAGACTTCAATATCTGTCACACAAAGTATAATCCATGATAGTACTTCAGTTTCCTTTAAAAACTAAATGACATTAACAACGATAATGTAATCAATATTGAATCTATGTATATTAGTGGAAAAAAAGATAAGTGATTAAAACTGAGAGGAATTAATCATGTCTTTTTAAAGTACTGCTTGTTCCAGATTCAGAAGGAAGTGATGAAATATATATAAGTCAACAAGAGCTTCTTTGTAATAAAATGCTACAATAAATAAAATGTGAATAAACTTTCTTATTCTCAAGATGTTGCTCTAATTCACTTGTTGTTGTTATGTGCTGTGTAGTAGATTCCGACTCATAGCGACCCTGTACAGGGTTTCCAAGACTGTAAATGTTTACGGGAGCAGAAAGCCTCATCTTTCTCCCACGGAACAGCTGGTAGTTTCGAACTGCTGACCCTGAGGTTAGCAGCCCTATTCATAACCACTAGGCTACCAGAGCTCCTAATTCAGTTAGGCTTGTCTAACTCTAATACCAAAATGGAATGTGCTATGGGGGCAAAGATGGATCAGCCAGGTAGCATCATTGATGGCGTCAAATGTGGCAGCAGTAGAGAGGTTGGCCCAGGATCAGACATTGTTTCGTTCTGCTATGCATGGGGTCGCTATGAGTCGGTTCTGACTCGATGGCACCTGACAACAACAACAACAATGGGGGCAAAGAAGAAGGGTGGATTTATTCCATATAACAGGATTGAACATGGCCTCGTAAGCAGAAGAAATTTGAGGTAGACCTTGAGGAACAATTTTTGGGAGGGTCTTCAGAAGGGTGGTTGGGAGGAAGAATAGATATCTTCCAGGGGAAACTATGAAAAGTGTGGTGGCTCTTAGGATAAGCACTGGATTGTGAAGCATAAGGTCTGCAATTCAAGCCACCAACTGCTCCACAGAAGGAAGACACTTTCTACTCTCAGAGATTTACAGCCTGGGAATTGACTCAATGACACTTAACGACAACAGTGAAAAATATTAACATAAATAGCAATATGGCAGATTGTCTCTGGAATGTTCAGGAAAATATTAAACAAGATGAACGAATGTGAACATTTCACAGAGGTGAGCATGTACACTGGTATTTGGAGAAATAATGGCCTAATTCACCAAGCTAGTGAGAAGGACTTAAGTAAGGGTAAGGAGAAAGAGGTTAGCAAACTTGAAGTCAGGGAAGACTGTGAAAAGTGGTTAGCGTTTGACATTCCTACAAGAGAAATAGCATAACACCCAAGGGATTTCAAACAGAATAGAAAAATATTAGGTCCATTGAAATAGGACGTCAACTAGCTACTTGGTTGTATTAATAAGACCCTCAGACAGAAATGAGACCAGATTGGGTACAAGGTAATAATTGGAGTAAAAGGGACTCAAAATGATCACGCTTTTATGTAAAGGTGTTGACAATAAGCTTGCAGAATACCCTTTCATATGGTGACTGGCTGGCACTGCCATTGAGTTTTTCTTTGGCACTCTCCATGGAAGAAGAACCAACTTCCTCATTCTGAATTTTTCTGCATAGGTGTTTCATTCAGTTACTTTTTCACAGAAAATACAATATTTTTGATCAAATATTTCACTGAAGCACGTATTTCTGTTTATTTATTTTTTTAATTTCGCACTTATTTCTGTTAAAATATTTTTTTTTCTTTTAATTTCAAGATCTTCTTTATATTTTTTCTATTCCGATTGCCTTAAAACATACACTGGAGACAGAAAAAAAAAATCGCTGTATAAAAAGGTAATTAGCACATCCTCTCCTTTTTATAACTTTATAATTGAAACCTCATTAAAAGCTTTCTAGGTCTCTTTTTCCCTTAGTGGCCAGGTGCCCCTAATTTATTTTCAACCAATGTGACTAATTCCAGGCAAAGACTAGAAAAAGTCTGATACCTGTTGGAGAATAGCAAGGTTAAATAAGTGGAGTAGCTTTTTTAGGTTGCTTTTAACCTCTTAAAAAAAAAAAAAAAGCTTTAACGTCTTTTCTCTTACAGTCCTGCCTTTTTCTCAGTCCCGGTTGAAGATTCCAAGGGAAATGAGAGCACAATTTTGTTTCTCCCTTGTATTGCAGATAGGGGGAGGAGGTGGTTATTAGAGAGAAGCTCTTCCTCTCGGTTTCCCCCTCGCTCCTTCTCACAGCCCCGCTCTCTCGCGGGCTCGCTCCTTCTCCTAGGTGATCCATTTCTAGGCAACGTGGGGCTGGTACTGAAGCTGTCAAGCTCGCTCCTTGCTTGCTTCCTGCATTCCGCCAGGCGAACGGCTCCAAAAGCATCTTGCAGCCCGCGGCGGCTTTTCTCTGCCGGCCGGGCCCCGCAGCTCCAGCCCCGGCGCAACTACCCCACCACCGCGCCCCAGCGAACCGGCTCCCCGGGCCCGCCTCGCCGAGTTCCGCTCCCAGCCTCGCGCAGAAAGGGAATTTTCTCTGCATTACTATCTGCATTACCTTGAAGTTCACTTTTTCTACCCCTCTCGGTGAGGACATTTTTTCCCTCCCTGCTGGAATCTGGCTGCTCCGCTTGGAATCTCCTAAGCTTTCCTGCCACTTAGATTTATTTTGGCACCGAAGACAAGTGATTCTCTG
>NW_006408736.1:4194442-4211857 GCF_000296735.1 Chrysochloris asiatica
CCCGAGACCCGCGGCCCCAGCGCAACGATGGGGATGGTTTGAGCTCCATCCTCTACCCCTATCCGAGAGCAACCGAGGCTGGATACATTTAAAAAACCCAAACTGCAAACAACTCTGGCGATGCCAAAATCTCCCTCCAAGTGACAAGGCTTTGCAAAGAAGGCATCCTCAGTCTGGGCTCTTTCATTCCCGTTGCCTTCTTTAGCGACGAATAAAGGCTATTCCCCTCCTTTACCTGGTAATAGGGAATTTAGGAAAAAAAGAAAAAAAGCTGCGGTAAACTCTATCGTGACCTCAAACTCTTTGGACTTTTTTATTTATTTATTTTTAATATTGAAAGACTATCCATTCTTAAAGGGACTCAACATAGGAGGAGATGGAAGTTTTCCCTTTGCTCTTGGTTTTGTCCGTCTGGTGGTCTCGAACCTGGGACTCGGCGACTGCGGATTCAATCATTCACATCGGTAAGAAAGCGCTTGGGCTGCTCCTGAATACTTTAACGGTTCTGTTTGCAAGTGTTCCCCTTTGCTTTCCCCTTACCCCTCCCTCTGTATAGCTTGTTGGAGGTGGCTTCGTTTTAGTGCCCCTTCTCGTTACCCTTTCCTCACACCCCAGTTTTCTGGAAGGATTTGGATGCTAGAACCATGACTTGTGCTGTTGTTTCCCGGTGAATGTTAGTGCGTGGGCTGGTTTCTTGGGGGTCTCGAGTTTGCCTTAGTCTGCGTGAGTGCTGGGGAGTAGTGGGATGATGATAAGTGAGTGGGGGGGGCAAGGAAGTTTAATTGACTCTACCTTCCATATTCTTTACCGGATGTACATTTGTTCCATTAAAAAAAAAAAAATCTAGGGAACGGAGGACGAATCACCTGAGTAGAAAAGAACAGGGGGAGGGGATGAGGGGTAGCTCCCTTCGGATCGAACAGGTGGTTTTGCAACGTGAGCGGGCTGCGTTCGCTGCATCGTTGTACAGTGGTGACGGGGGGCGGGGGTTGCTGAGTGCACCCCCACCCTAGCTCTCCTCTTCGCGTCCTCTTGGCTTTGCGGTCCTCGAGCACAGTCGCCACGACAGTGGCAGGAGGATCTGGCGGCTGTATAGCGCTCCTTGTCGCCTGCCACACGCTCCCGGGGCCTGGAAGGGTGGCGTCATTGGACCTGGGACATTTGGGAAACGTGGGGAGCAAATATGAGCGGGCTGACCTGATGGGCTGCCTCCCAGATACCCACCTCGCTTCGCAGTCAACTCCAGTTGCTGCGTAAGGCGAGTAGCAGAGACGCCACCCGGACTCGGGAAAGGAAGGCAGAGCACACTCAGAGATACTCTTGGCCCCACCTATTGGCAACCTGAAGGGCCGGGACTGGCCGCGGCGGGCGGGGAGGACTGCGGGCGGGGGCGGGTGAGAGCTGCGCGTCATTATCATGCACGGCGCTCTCAGCTTTAGGCTCCAACTCTTCTCACTTGCTAATCCGTGAGAGCTGAGCGGAGACGGGCGTTTGCAGCCTTTTCTGCGTTAATGCGACGATTTCATTTTGGGAAATTCGCGTCCCTAGGCCAAAGCAAGGTTCATATGCAGGGCTGCAGAGGCCCCTATTGGGGAATTTTTCTGGGCACAGGATTTTATCTGTCCACGGGGTTTGATGTTCTGCAAACCGAGGCGACAGATGGGTCGCAGCTTCGCTTTCCTTCTACCTGCCCATCCTCTGTCCTACACACACAGACACACACACACACACATATATACAGTACTGAAAAGGGAACCTGCTGCAGGTGGCGGCTGTGACTGCCCAAGTGAGGGCCTTGTGTGTGCGCCCACAGCGGCTAGCCCCTCAACTACAGGGGGCTCCCTCCCTTGGTCTCAGAGGCTGTCTTTGTAAACATGTCTGCCATTCTCTATCATTTATATCAGTAGAAATCTTACATGCTTCTGTGCAAAGGGTAATGAGGTCAGTATTAAAAAACCTTGCACTTGTGTATTAAGTAATTTAAGCACTAGATAGCTTGCCTGCTGGATCCAGTTTTGCTTGAGGGTTAACTGCCTATGGGCTCATAACTTTAAAGGGATAAATTATGGTCTCATTGAGGGGTTCAGTAATGTTATAATAGAGTTCTGAAATGAACTGTGCTTCTCTTAAAGAAACGAAAAATTTATGTCCAGTTTTACACGACTGAGCAAGAATGCAGTAATTACATATGTGTGTATAAATACACATATATGCTTGTTTTATTCATTTTATGATTAGGAAATTTCTGCCTTATACTCCTCATACCGGAAGAGCGAAGCCTTGTTGATAAAGAGTTGTTACTTATTTTGTTGTCTACCTAAAAAATACATTACTTGCCCACACCTACAGCTCCAGCTGTCCTTTACCAGAAAAATACTATTTTGCAGTACAATTTGGGCATTTATTTCAAAACAGAAAACAACTGTTGTATTTTTCCCTTTGTATTGTATTGTATGTCAGTGTGACAATGCCTTACTTATTTTTAATCAAATCACCTAAAAAAGTAACTGTATAGATGCAGGAGTGTTTAGAAAGCTGGTTCTTTGAATTAACTCTGTACAACCGACTAAAATAAATATGTCAAGTAATAGATTCTAGACTATTAATTTGACTTGAATGCAATTAGTACATTCGACAAAAGGATTACTACTTTTATAAGTTACGTAATATTATCATGAAGCTAGAAAGTATGATTGTTTTAAAAACTTCCTATCTTATACAATATACTGCCAAAGTATTAACCCTTAAATTTATAAAATAATGAATGATCCAGGCTATTTTTTTGTGCACTTCAGAGATTAAAAGCCCTCTTCTTGCCTTATCCACTCTTAGCAAAAGCAAAATAAATGCAAAACTCAAATGTCCATATTAAAATTGTAAAGCACCAATTAATAATTAACATGCATCATCAGATCAGTTTTACTTAGTTAAATAGGAAAAGAGAGTTACTTTTTTTTCAGGAGATAATTGTCTTCATTTAAGCATTTAATGTGAAGAATAGGCTCATGGAAAAATGTATTTCAAGACAAATAGATGAAACTGATGAAACTGGAGGGAAAAGGAATGTTTCAAGTCAGGAAATGCTAGGAGATGTGAAGAAATGAAAGGTTTCTCAGCCTCATGTGATATGTTCAAACAGAATGTAGCTGCAACACGTAGTTTAAGCAAACTGGAAAGATAGACACGGCTGTGCTATAGTAGGTTTTTAAATTTTACATACTTTCAATATTAAAACAGATTACATGTATGATACCCTCCCTTTCTTGTTTCATGGAGATAGCTTTATGAAGTCAACTATATATTTCAAACTCAGATATGTTTTAATAAACACAATGCAATGATAAGATATATTACAATGATTAAACTGTAGTCACTGAAAAAAGACTACATTTTAATCAGAGTGCATAATGTTTTCATTTCAGTTTCTGTTAAACCTTAAAGGAATGTGACACATTACATATTTCATACACATGTACACACGTATATACACACACACAGTCTTTAGAAATGAATCACCTTCATTGTGATTTTTTTTTTTAGCATCAATAAAAGAAAGGTCTTTTGACATATAAAAGCTATGCAATTTTGAATTATGCTTCCACTTTGAGCCTGTGCATTGATTGAGTAATTTCATCAGACCCACATTACTTGATTGCTTAGAAGTTTCCTAATGATCTGCATGCTGTAGGAAGAACCCAAAAGTCGTGAGTGGAATGGCAATGATACTATGTTTTATGAGGCTATTCAAAAGTCGCTCTGATTTATGTAGCTAGAAAGACCCAAAGTCTTTGAGATTAGCCACGCTGACTGCTATTTTCTTCATACATCAGTCGTCCCACATTCTTTACTCCCTAAACACAACAGGAGTTTAGAGCACTGCTTTAATTAAGCAGGGATTAGGTGGCATTTCCAGTCAAGTGCACAGTTTGTGTTTTGCTTCGTATCTAATATGGAAGATCTCATGTTTTAACAGTTTAATATATGCTCATTTCTTTATCTGGTTCTAGTGCTCACAGAACTGATTGTAAATGAGTTATTTCTCAGTTATATCTCTACAAGGGCACATTGAAAAATATGCTTATTCATACATTATACAAATTAACATATTTTGGCTATCAGTCATAGTAAAATACCTTATATCAACAAGCAGGGGAAAGCAATTATTTTTGTACTTCTCAGAAGCGCACACTATTTTATTCTTTGAGATCGCCATCAGCAACTAGAAAATTATGCTTGAGAAACCTAAGAAAATTCACAGAATATTTCCACCAGGAGAGTGTTTAAATTAACCTACAAGAATTGATGGGTGAATAAAATACAGATTAAAAACAATAATGGATGGTAAAATTAAAACCTCAGTTTTCTTTGGTTCCCATTAAGGACTATGTCATAAAACACAAAATGTAAAATCTGCAAATGTAGATGAGGTATTACATCTTCCACCAAAAAGATTCTTTTTACACTTTCTATGTGATTTGCATTGGTTAATGATAGCCTCCAGGTGTCAACAAGGACTCTGCATTGTACTGTTGTTAAATGCCCTTGGATCAATTCTGACTCAGTTATATTGTATTAGAGTTCCCAAGTTGGTGCTCATGAGTTTACACCACAGTTCTGGAGGTTCAAACCAACCTTGAGGCCCAGTTCTTTATCCAGCAGCTACATCTCAATGATCCCATATCTTTTTGTTTCTTAAGTTTGCTTCCTTGTTTTGTTGTTGTTAGGTGCCATCAAGTCAGTACAGACTCATAGCAACCCTATGCACAGCAGAAGGAAACACTGCCCAATCCTCACTATAGTTGCCATGCTTGAATCCATGATGCTGCCACCTGGCCAATCCATCTCGTTGGGGTTCTTCTTCTTTTTCTCTGACCCTCCACTCTACCAAACATATCCCCAGTGACTGGTCCCTCCTGACAATATGTCTGAACTATGAGAGACAAAGTTTGGACATCCTGGCCTCAAAGGAGCACTCTGGCTGCACTTCTTGCAACAAAGATCTGTTTGTTCTTTTGGCAACCCATGGCACTGTCAATATTCTCCTCCAACACCATAACTCAAAGGCATCAGTTCTTCTATGGTCTTCATTATTTACTTTTCAGCTTTTGCATACTTAGTTATAGATAAAATATAGTGTAAACTTCTAGAAGGTAATATGAAGTAATTTCTGAATTTAAGATAAAAACATTCTTAGCTATTATTCTTTTCTCTATAATTGACAATTATTTTAAATGTAATTTGGATGTGAATTAAGTTAAACAATGTTGTCAGTTAACAGTATCAATTCTGATATGACGAATAAGCCATTGTACTGAATACCTTTGCTTTCTACTCCAGATGAAATATACATCCAATAAATATTTCCTAAATTTTCATTTAAATATGAATCAAAATTAAAGTGATTCATTTTCCATTTAGTCTCAATAGAAGCCATTTGAGATGGTTGAATAATGGAAGATACATTTTATTCAATTCTGATCTCTAGGACTAATTTTATCACCCTGTAATTATATACTAGAGGGGCAATGTAACTTCAAAACCACACTTTTAAATCTAGAGGACGCGCCCACCGACCTTTTCTTAATCTCTATATGTTACTTTAGTTTAAAAAAATAAATCTTCTGCTTCATCTTCATGATACTTCAGATTATTGGTGGTTACCGCATACATAAAACAGTTTTACTATAAATGTAATGTTTATTAGAAAATAGATTTATGGCCTATAAATGTATCTTTGCCATTAGGTGTCACTGCATTCTGATCTGTTCCTTTATAGTCATACTTGAAAACCACATGTAATCTTTTTTAAATTTTAGGGGAAAATGCAATCTAATGAATTTAGTGACACTATTACACACAGGCAGTTTTCTTTTCTTTTTTTCTTCTAAAAATTTAATTATAGTGCCTATCAATACCTGGTACTCTTTAGATATATTAGAATGCTTGACCTAGTGACATAAAATTTTCACATATTGAAAACACAACAGTAATATATTCTTAAACAAATGTTTATTCTCTTTGAAAAAAAATGTAAGACAACAAGAAGGATGCAGATATGCTTAAGTATCCTTGTAAACAGACATTAATAAATAAAACTAGAGTTTAGTGCTATGGTGTCAGTCTAGCTTATCTAAAAAGTACTTAAGAGTTCCAAATGGATAGATATTTCTGATAAGAACACCCATAAAACAGAGCTGTGAAATAGTCTATGCAGACACATATCCATATTTATGTAAAACTATGTCAATTACTGAGTTTTGTCTGATGTTTTCAGATGAGTTTGGCCTGGTAAATACTAAGTTTTATATAATATTTTAATACTTCCCATAAGCAATCCCAAAGTATAATTAGGTGGTAGATGGATGCTTAAGGTATAAGAGAAAAATACTGAATTGCTTCTGGGATTCATTATTAAGAGTATACGTGCAGGTTCAAGTTAGTAAAGTGAGTACGTTTTATAACTTAAGTATAGCCATACATTTTCAGTGGATGAGAAAAATGAGAAATGTTGGGACATAAAGAAAAGTTCTATACTGAAATATAGAAAATTTTGCAACTGTGTTCCAATTTTATCAATAGCTAATTGAGCCGTACTGGTAATTTTTTTAATCCTAATTTTTTAAACCCTACAACAAGATTTAGACTAATGGCATATACACTGTAAAATTTTATGAACTAAAATAAAGACAAATCTCTATATTTGAGAAATATAAGAAAGGAATTGGGAAAAGAAATATAGATATAAATGTGGTTCATACAGATATATGAGGGGGCTTCAAAAGTTCATGGAAAAATGGAATTAAATGATACTGGAATTTCCATCAACTTTTTGAAGCCTCTCGTAAGTAACAACTAGGCTTAAACAGAAGACTAAGAAATTACAAAGGGAATAAATACAGTATTAAACCTAAATTATTGTGGTTACGAATTGGGCTGCTAATCTCACGGTCAGCAGTTCGAAACTACCAGCTGTTCCATGGGAGAAAAATGAGGCTTTCTGCTCCTGTAAAGATTTACAGCCATGGAAACTCTGTCGCTATGAGTCAGAACCGAGTCCACAGCACATAACAACAACAACAATATTCAAATTTAGGGCTTCTTATAATAAGATAGTTTTTGACAGTTTTATTGGCAAAGAAGAATTGAACATTCATATATTTGTTTGCCAGATATTCTATGTAATGCCGGTGTCAGACTGGAAGAGCTGATTTTGTTTGTTCATTTTTTGTTATTTTATCCCATACTGCAGTGTTATATACAGTAGCACCTCTCCTATTGTACAGCAGAAACTAATGCTCATTAAGGCATGTTGGCAAAATGGGTCTGTTCTAATATGTACAGTACTCTTTTAGAAATTTACAATCTAGAAGCACACCAAGAATATAAACATATGCCTCTCATACTCATAAAATGTAAAGTATACACTGTGAAACCTGGGAATCCAGAACTCAACTGAACTGCCTTTCGTTTCCATGTCTTGCAAGTTTCCTACCTTTGACTAGCTGCAGTTTACCACTTTTCTATCACACTCTATTAGACAAAAATATTTGAGTTTTCCTAACCTTACATAGATTCCAGTTTTTACCAGCATTCACTGTATTAAAAAAAATGGCAAATGTTCCCTTCAGCAGTTTTTAACAATGCTGTATTCTTGCTCCAGGTATTCCTGTTTAACCCACTTGATGATCAATGTGAAGTTGATGTTGGACTGATATACTGGAAGCTTTCTTAGTGTACAGAAGACAGACCAGCATGGAAAGCTAAGCACGAAAAGACCTGCTATGTGTGTTAGAGTCTTTCTTAAGCCACTCTATTGTTGTTTTGTGCCACAACGTTGGTTCTGACTCATACTGACCTGTATAGGGTTTCCAAGGAGTGGCTGGTGGATTTGAACCACCAACCTTGTGGTTAGCAGTCCAGTGCTTATCCTACAGCACCACATCAAGATTCCAAGGCACTGTATAGTAAAGTCATTTACTAACAAATTTTTACTCATTAAAATAATCAATATAATTAATGTATTAAATGACAACTTTTGTACTTTTTTCTATATGAAAACATTTCAAAGTATGTTTTTTAAAACAATGATATTTTTGAGACAGAGAAGAGGAAGGACCAGTTGGTGAGACCTGAGGACTCTCCTGGACCCATGGACAAGGATATAGCCATGGAGGGGTAGAGCTGAGAGTGAAGCGTCCACCTTCAGGAAGGGGGGGGGGGAGGGGAAGGCACACAAAAGGGCCCACACTTGCAGATAATACCCATTTGATGTAGCTTCGATGGCTGAATGATCAGAAGTCAACTGTTGTTGTTGTTGTTGTTAAGTGCCATTAAGCCAGTTCTGAACTATAGCGACCCTGTATATGATTTCCGAGGAACAGTTGGTGAGCTTGAACCACCAACCTTGCAGTTCAACCAGCTTTGCAATATGACAAGTTAATCCACAGTGACACACCAGGACTCCAGAAGTTTACTAGAGGAAGATAAAAAAAAAACCTTTGATAAAGGAAACGAGTGTAAATTGCTACAATTTGATGAACTTGACCTATACTTATGGATGTAGTAGCTCAGAATACCAACTGAGAGAGGATCATTCCCATCCTCTCTGTATACAGGGTGGATAGAGATGGGCAACTTAGACATAGTGTCGTGGTTACGAATCAGGCTATGAACCACAAGGTCAGCAGTTCAAAACTACCAGCCTATCTGCGGGAGAAAGATGAGGCTTTCTGCTCCCATAAAGATTTACAGCCTCGGAAACCCTGTACATGGTTGCTATGAGTATGAACAAACTCCACGGCACATAACAACAACTAATTTTGAAGGAGGGGGAGGGAGCTATAAAGGCACAAAGTGACTGGTTTACAAGTTTTCAAGAGGGAATTTAGTTTCAGAGTGTGCAGGGGAAGGTGAGTCCCCACTGAGTAGCTTTTATCTTGTCTAGATGGGTCTGGTGAAAGGAGATAGGGATAAGATTCTTATGATTCAGTAGTGAGTAATTGTTATCATGACTATTTGCCACTGTCACAACTGTAAAGATAGAAATTTTATAACAAAAAGGGGGGACAGTAGTTAATCTTACAGTTCAGGAACAGAGGACCCTAGGACCATCGAGGGAGAAGAGCACGAGCAGAATGTGGGATCCTATCCAGAGAAGCAGTGACACCAGAGATGGAGGCAGAGATAATGACATAGAGAGTTAGAGCAACTGAGAACTCTAGACGCACAGGAAGAGCAAGGCTGTGTGCTGGTGGCCAGGAGACAGGCTTGTAGAATATGCCCTTGAGTCATTTAAATGATTATATATTCCTAAGTGTTTTTGTGCACATCCAAAAAAAACAAAAAACAGAAGGAATAGAAGCAAATACTATTGAATGGTGATGCATGGAGGATATTGTAATCATTGTAATGAAACAGTAAGTGTAAAACTGATGTTCTCCCATGTAAACTATCACTCAATTCACAATAAAAACTTTAAAAAAAAAGGAAATGAAATAAAGTTTTCAGGATACATTTAACATCTAAAAAAAAATCTTATTTTATTATTCTGAGTACCTGATTTTAATAGATAGTCTTAAATATGGCTTTTGCTTTATTATCAAATTTATTTTAATTCCAGAAGTTAACATTTTTGAAAATATAAGGTAAGGTAGACATTCATACCAAGAATCCATGGATTTGTGCTAACTGGAAAGATGTTCTTTAATTCAGCAAACATTATTCTGAATCTTTTCTGTATTGTGTACTGCTTTTTAGACCTTGGGGTTAAAACGTTGAATAGGCCAATTGTGTCTTTGTATTTAAGGAGTTTATACTCTCATGAAACAATCAAACAAAAAATTAAATACATAATATAAAAACAAAACACAAAACCAAATCAGTTGTTATTGAGTTGATTACAGCTCATAGTGGCCCCATCTATTTCACAGTAGTACTGGGATACATAGAGATTTTTGATGACTATGTGATGTTTTGGTGTTTTCCAAAGGTATTTCTGGTTGGTCTTGAAGTACCAACCTTTCTGTTAGCAACTGACTGCTTTAAGTCTTGAACTGCTTAGGGACTCCTAATATAATGTCAGCTATTTATAACTGCTATGAAGGACAAAAAGAAATGGAAGTTGTTATAATTACCGAATGCTGCTGTTAACAGAAATACTGTAAGTGGATTTTTTCATGGTCCAGCCAAGCTATTATGCATTTTGTGGGTGAACACAATTCGATCCATGGCATTCCATGCTTTGGGTAAACACAACTCAATCCATGACATTCCATGCTTTGGTCCCAAAATACATGTCTGTGCCACATGCAAAACACTTCTATACCATTATAGCATTCCAGAAAGCCTTTCAAGTCCAAATTCTAGCCTACGCAAAATATCTCTTTATCTGTAAATCTAGAATGTAATTTATCTACTTTCAAAGTACAATAGTTTAAAGGCTACAAGTTAGACATTTCCATTGCAGCTGGGAGCAGTTGAAGGTAGAAAAGAGGTAACTTGCACCAGGCAAGTTAAAAACCTAACAGAACAATTTACATTAGCTCTCGAGGTTTGAAAAGAATTATGTATTCTCTGAAACCACCTGGACAATGACCTTGCTCTGCAGACCCTGCATGTTGGCTGTGCACTCTAGATTCTGGGTAGAGGACTCTCAACCCCAGACTTCAACTCTGCCTTTACGGCCCACTGGAATGGCAACTTGACTTTGGGCAGCCACATCTTAATAGCAATATCACACTCTGGAACAGAGGTAGTGAAGAAGTTGATTCCTTGAAACTTAAAAAACTGTGACCTCATCCTTAGAAAGGTCAGAGATCATGGTTCTGCCCTGCGAGAGCTCAGAGGTCATGGCCCTACCTTTTGAGACTGAAGCAGATCTGTTTCCTATGTTCCTTGATCTCTTCAAGTGGTCAGCCTGGCCTGTGCTCCTCTCAAGCAGGTGTTACAAAGCCCTTTAGCTCTATTGATAAGTCTCCAGAGGCACTCTACTCCACCAATATGTATTGTCTAAAAGACACTCAGATTTCTGGGTCCATGGATCACAGAGTGTAATTTCACAGAGAAGTGCCAAGAGGCACCTCACTCTACCTGGAGAAAGTGATTACCAGTCCACAACCAGAGAAAGATTAGATGTCCTCTGTGAAACATGCACTATTAGTTGTATTCTATATTTTTGGTTTAATTAGCTTCTCATATTAACACACATATTTAGACAGGAATTACCTTTCTGAATTTATGAATGGATTGTACCCTAAGTATAGATATGCTATTACTAATTGAATCAATATTCTCAGTGTCTCAGTAATATACTAACTTCAGGAACACTTATTTGGTATTCCTAGTTGATAAATAATTGCCTTGTTATAATAGACAAATTTGAATTAATTATAGATTTCATCTAAGTAAATTCTGTGATGCATTTTATTTGCTTTAAATATAATTTTGGAAACCATTTTTGAAACAATTTTTTCACAAAATAATATATTGTTGCGGTGTAGACATTATACACATTTATATACTATTGTTTTTACAGGACACATTTAAATTATATATGTTTACTGAAACTTTTGCTTCCATCTGCCTAGAGGTCTTCAGTCCTGGGAGAAAATGTGGAAAGAACTATTCTAAAATTCCCAGCTTCAGAATCCTGCCTGTTGAAAATAATTTTAGTTTATTTATTGCCCTCTTGTTAATATAAACATAAATAATGTATATTACTTTGATTTTGCAGTTAAAATAAGATTATCTGTATTAAAATAAGCATTCTGATAGGAGACAAGTTATAGTTTGCTCTATATCTTTTCCAGTAAAACCTCCTATATAAACAATACAAATGTCACATGGTTGTCTTCACTTCATTACATCTGTTAATTGATTTGTAAAAATGAGATTCAGGGACAGAGAAGGGATAGGAGACAGGGGATTTGGGAACAGCAATGACTGACAAAAAAAGCAAACTGTTATGGCAAGAGTGAAGGAACATAATTAATGAAATATAGAATATCACTGAGGAATTTATCAATGAAATAGAGACAATTTGCTAGTCCTTAACTTCTTGGGTTGGTAAAATAATGAACTAATTTAAAGGGAATGGTAAGCAGATTGAAACCCATACTTAAACTGGTATGAACATTTAAAATTGAATGCGTGCTTAATAGACTTACTCTCAACATCATCATCATGTCATGCCCCACAACACCATATGTGAGATTGAGTTATTATCTTAAAAACCATAGACTAGATAATATCTTAACAACTATGCTTATGGTAGGCTAAGAGAGTCTGTTTCATTTCTCAGTTGCATGTAGTTTAAGGTGAATTAAAACCTAGAAGTCTTCATTGCTCCTGCCGATAATCTCCACAATCTGACAACAGACAAAACTGTTCATCATGTAGTAGGAAGTATTCTCTCTCTTTTTATAGAATCTAGATCTTATTAACTTCATCCATGACTGGCAGTAACAAGAAGCTGGTGAATTTCTTTTTTAGGTATTGGAGCTACTTTGTCATGCTTGAAGGAAGCATGGCTTTTATCAGAATGCTTGTAGATTTCTTATTAAATTATTAACTGTTCAGTTTTTAACACCTCATTAGTATGGGTGGTGGCTCATCTCAGGTTTACTCCTCTGTAACTTGGTGCTGTAGTCAGTAGTTTATGGGAATTTTACATAGTTCATTATTTTCAAGCTGAGACACTGTGGTCTAGATCCTTCCATTCCATTTGTAGAACATATGCTTTTGAAAATTCATGCAAACTATATTATGTGACAGTTTTTTAATTGAAAAATGTTCATTTAGGACTTAATGTGTGCTTGAGGATCCCTGGCAGCACAGTGGTTAAATACTTGACAAATGGTTGGTAGTATAAATCCAGCCAGCTGCACCTTGGGGAAAAGATGAGTTAGTCCCCTTCTGAAAAGTTTGCAGCTTTGGAAACATTGTGGGACAGTTCTGTTCTGTCCTACAGGATGGCTGTGAGTCAGAATTCTTTAAAATTTATTTATGTTCTCATTTGAGTTTAAAAGTACTCAAATAAGGCTCATTTGAATACAAACATATTTAAATAAGACATGCTTCCTATCCTTTAAGAGCTTTTTAGGTATTACCTGCCTTCTGAGATACTATTGTAACTTTAAGAAGCTGAACAGAAGGTAAAGAAATTCAGGTACTCAGTCAGAGAGCTCTGGTCTACTATAGCATTGGAGATTGTGATAATTCAATAAATTCCATCTTTATGGTATCCCTAAGGTGCCATAAAACAAATATCTATTTCAGAAAAATATATATATAACTGAGATAAGGAAGTTACCAGTTGCAGAAAGTCTTCATTTATAACAGTTATCTCTTTACTCTGCTTCCTGATGGATAATCATTCACCTTGTTGAAGTTATAGGCTACAAAGTCAATAAAACCATGCCAAAGTCAGAGCTTTAGGGAAAGTATCTCTGCTATTCTCCCTACTTCCCTCCCCGCCATTTCCCCCCTCATAGACATCAGTAGTTATGCTACAAGATCAATTTAAGGAGAATGTTTTAAGATCTGTAATTTTAAAAAATGAATATTACTTTCTAAATTTAATACTGCATATCAAGCCATTCTACTAAAGCATGCTTTTTTTTTTTAGTATGGAGAAATTAAATCACATTTCCTTTTTATCTCAAATTTTGAAGTTAATATAGTATTCTTTCAGATTTCTAGTCTGTACTGCCTTCTAATTTTACAAAACATTGATGAAAATAACTTTCACACTACAGCAAACAAAAATTATTGGAAAGCTAAAATAAATTAAGTTACATTTATAAGTGCCTTAGTATTGTTGAAAAACACATTTATGCTGATTTGTAATTAGTTATAATTGAAAATAGGATATTGAATATTGAAAATAATGGATAGTTTAAATAATAACTGACCAAAATTTTCAGTTTTTTCCTCCACAAGAGTCGTTGTTGAGATTGGTAAACAGTTAATACATAGCAAACTGCCTTTGATTCTTTTTATTTTTCCTGTTTACCCTTCAGTGGCAATACTAATGAAGAGTGAAATGGCTGAAAGCAGGGAAGAAGGAGCAAAAGGTTTTAGATAAATCTATAAACGAGAAAATCAACCCCTGTGTATTCCTTAGCACAGGTTTGCTGAGAAGAAATAGTTTTATGTCTTGAAAATATTGCCCAGATTCTTAAGATAGAACTTATTATTGGCAGCTGATCTGGGAAGAGGAGTGAAGCTTCCAGGCCTCCAAAGAGGAATACACAGAATGACACAAATTGGGAGCAAAATGAGAATCATTGTAACTGGGAAAGAGTGTCCTTTAGGGATATTGCTGCTGACAGCCAGAACCCCAATGATTAGCTCAGTGGGTACAGTAATGTCTGTGGTATGTTTTTTTTTAAAAAAGAGGATTGTAGAGTCTACCTTAGTTCAACTATTTAAACATTTTAGCTAATTATGCATAAACTGTTAGATTGCAGTTCCCATCAATGCTACAATGTGTACTGAGCCATACATATTGCATATTCACAGTTGGCGTCCCATATAATTCTATATATCATAGCTCATAGAATGAACATAAATGTTACAGGCTAAAAAAAAAGCTGCAAATGGAAATGATAAACATAGAAATCTCTTTAGTGGTTAACTGGGGCTAAGAGAAGGACAGATTCAATGTGATGTGATCAGAAAGAGTGTGTGGTCTCTATATTATTGATGGTGTTCAATTTATGAAACTAGATAGTTTTTAAACAAGTGTGGATTTTGTATATATAGATAGGTAAGGAGTGTTTGTTTGCTGTAGCATTTGGTCACAGTAGAATCTAATGTGTGTGTGTTTTAATGCCATATTCATCATGTAGAGCAGCTCAGCCCCCATTCATTTTTGGGGAGGTGGGATTGTGAGTATGTACAATATGCCAGCATCATTAAGTGGCAAATGAGGAAACACTGATGAAGTCCATGTGCCAGCATGATGTCATGGTGACCTCTGAGATAGATTCCATTCTGGCTCTGCCATGTTGTCCTCCTCTTTTACTCATACACACAGGTCAGGCCCCCTGCATTTTTTAGTGGTTACGAATCAGGCTGCGAACCTCAAGATCAGCAGTTCGAAACTACCAGCTGCTCCGCGGGAGAAAGATGAGGCTTTCTACTCCTGTAAAGATTTACACCCTCGGAAACCCTATACAGGGTCGCTATGGGTCGGAACCGACTCGATGGCACATAACAACAACAACAACAACTTCCCAGTCCTTAGCTTAAAATTTACCTAATCCGATCGAAAGTTAAAAACAGTTCAACAGCAAGACTTTTCCTTTAACCTTAGACTGAATCTTTGAATCTTTGTTTCCCTTCTTGTGTGGGCAAAAGCCCTTAGGTGTTCAAGTGAGGGGAGTAGAGGGGAATGAATGTACAGAGAGAACAACCATGCTAGTGATATGAGAAGTAGTTTAGAGGTTTTATTTGTTGTTGTTGTTGTTGTTGTTAGGTGCCATTGTAGCATCCCCATGCAGAGCAGAGTGAAACACTGCCGGATCCTGGGCCAACCTCATTACTGTTGCCATGCTTAAATCCATCGATGCTGCTACTTGGCCAATCCATCTCGTTGGGGATCTTCCTCTCTTTTTTCTGACTTTCCACCTTACCAAACATGATATCCTTCTCCAGCGACTGGTCCCTCCTGACTATATGTCTGAAGTAGGAGAGACAAAGTTTGGCTATCTTGGCCTCCGAGGAGCACTATGGCTGCACATCTTCCAAAACAGATCTACTGGTTCTTTTGGCAGCCAGTGGCATTTTCAATATTCTCCTCCAACACCATAACTCAAAGGCATCAATTCTTGTATGGTCTTCCTTACTCACTGTCCAGCTTTCACATGCATACAAGGTTATTGAAAATGCCATAGCTTGGGTCAGGCGCACTTAGTCCTCAAGGTGACATCTTTGCTCTTCAACACTTTGGAATATTTCATATATTAAAATAAAATTAATATTTAATAGTTTTGTAATTGATACAATACTAACAATAGCACACCATTACTTTGGTTTGCAAAAAGGAATATTTCTTTCATTAAGCATCCTTAGAAATACCCTTAAGAATTGTTTTATAATATCCTTTAGATGATATTCTGAATTTATAGTATTTGATAATAAGTCTAACCCATCAAATTTATATTTTGATATTTTAGTCTTTCCTATCAAGGACAAATTAATATAGTGCAACGAAGATCAAAGAAACAAAAAGCTTCTTGTAGCCAGCTGAGCTTGCCTTGTGGCCCTTGACGTAAATTCCTGTCCAACTGTTCATTTTAGTCCATACAATCAGAAGGCATGACAGGAATAAAAACTCCCACGAAACATCTTTTAGGGACAGAGAACTTATTTTAAAATAAATTGAATCAACTAGTCTTTTGGCCCCACAGGAATATGAGGTGGTATAGTACACCCTAGAAGCCTAAGAACACAACGATACTAGAAAAAAATTTTTCTTTTCTTTTTGATGCTGTTTAGGATGTATCTCTTGAGCTTCCTTGCCTAGATAAAATAGTGAAATAACACTAGCATGGATGAGGGGCACTCATGTTACTTAAATCAAAAGCTGTGTTTTATTTCTCTTTGAATTTCAAGGCCAAGTAAAGTACCTTGACACATTGTTGTTAGTGTCCTTGCATCAGCTCTGACTCACAGCTGCCCTGTATAATGTTTCTGAGGAGCTACTGGAGAATCTCTGATTAGCAGTCCAGTGCTTATCTTATAACACAACCAGGACCATGTTGTTAAGTGTCATTGAGCCAGTTACAACCCATAGGTGCAAAAGATGCATGCCGCTCCAGCTTTTCTTTCTTAGTACTTTGTTGTTGTTGTTAAGTGCTCTTGAGTCGATTCTGACCCAGAGCGACCCCGTACAGGGTTTCCGAGGCTGTAAATCTTTACGGGAGCAGAAAGCCTCATCTTTCTCCCACGGAACAGCTGGTAGTTTCGAACTGCTGACCTTAAGGTTTGCAGCCCGATTCATAACCACTATGCTACCAGAACTCCTTTCTTGGTGCTAGTGGGTTGTTATTTTCTGTTCACTTTTCTCACCTTTTATTGTTATAAGATGAAAGGTGTTGCAGGCCACACCCCAGGGGAACTCCCTTCCATTAGATCAGGGTTGTGATGGGATTAAGAGTATTGCAATCCAACCTTAATCCAAACCTTTAATTGGTTTATCGCATCAGATCACATCATGAGGAATGACTGCCACATTGTACCATTACATCATTGCTAAATCATTGAGAGTCAGGATCTAACCAAGGTGACACATATTTTAGGAAGACACAATTCTGTCTGGAGTCCTGGTGTGACACTGTAGGATAAGCACTGGACTTCTAACTACAAGGTCAACAACTCAAACCCACTAGCTGCTCCTGGGAAATCCTTCAA
>NW_006408736.1:4212795-4215858 GCF_000296735.1 Chrysochloris asiatica
AACAACAACAACAAATATATGAGAGAGAGAGAGAGAGAAAGTTTATTATCGAGGAGAGAACTTGCAATCGCACAGTCCCAGGTCCCCAGTGGAAGAGAGGCAGAGAGTCCCTCTCACATGTCCATTATATTGGGTTATATTGGGGGAAGGCTGCTCCCCAAGGAAGCATTCCTTTAACTGATTGTCTGCTCATAGCTAATCTTCAGAGTCAACTCTGCCTGTATTAGGTTCCATCACAATGGCATAAAGCACATCCCAACTGCTAAACCTCAGGAAATCCTGGCCTAGTCAAGTTGATGCAGATCCCTAACCATTATATATGAATTCCTGGTGTGGCACTATAGGATAAGCATTTGACTTTGAACAACAAGTTTGGCAGTTCAAACTCACCAGATGCTCCTCAGAAACTCTGTATAGCGTCTCTGTGAGTTGGGATCGGCTTGATGGCACTTAACAACAACAACAACATGAGTTGAACCAACTCGATAGCACTAACAACAGCAGCAACAATTCAATCTAGGACAGTTGTAAGTTATATTGTATAAATTTTCCCTGCTTGGGAAAAAACAAGTGATTTACTGCTGCTATGGGACAATATATCTAGCAGATAGCACAAGGAGTTAAGAACTTATACACTGAAAGAGGAAAATGTCAAGTAATTCCATATGGCAGGAACATACATTACAATGGGGACTATGGCAAGTAACTCCATATAGCTGGAACATAAATTACAGTGGGAAATATGGTTAAGAAGATCCAATGGGAAGATTTCTATGGGCTCCAGTGGCAATTTCCCAAATTTACCATGATTGTTGCCTGCTTTATGTCTCATTTTTGCACAAATTATGTGTGCCTTATTCTGTTTTTGCTAACTGCACAACACCGTTGACATTAGCTTCTTAGGTATGCTATATGGGAGTCACATTATTTATATGTTATATGTAAAAATATGGTAATCATATATTTTTTTCTTTTTTTGTTGTGAATTATGTGTTCACTTACATGGGTGAACATTATCTTTACATTCATCCTATTGTATTTTGTTTCATTGAAATGAGCACAATTCCCTGCATACATCATCAAACAACCAAAGGGTACACTCCACATGCCTGACCCCAGCTGCCAGCCCACAGCCCCTCTCCCTCCCTGAATCCAGAATCCCCAGCAGCTCCTTCTGTCCATGTCATCCTCTGCCTCCATCCCTATTGTCACTGGACAGGGTCTCGCACTTTGCTTTTCTCTCTTGATGGTTCCAGGGATATTCACTTCTGGACTGCCAGTCCCCTCCTTTTGTTACCAAACATTTACATTTACCTTTCCAACACTCACTATCAGACCTGATAGCAATCATTCCCGACTGAACCACAGAAGTCCTTTCCCCCTCACCTTTTATTAACCCCATCCAGACAGGTTGGAAACAATTCAGTGGAGATTCTACCTTTCCCTGTATACTGTGGAGCTAGGTTCCGTATTGAAAGCTTGTAAGCCAGTCACTTCTTGCCTTTGTAGTCCCCCCATTTTGGGTAGCCAATGTCTCAGTTCCCCATTCCTATCTACCCTGTGTACCAAGAGGATCGGAATGATCCTCAGTGTAGAGATTTGTCTACCCCTTTGTCATACTGCATCCACAAACATAGGTCAAGTTCATCCACTTGTAGTGGGTTACTCTTTCTTTCTTTCTTTTTTTTTCCTCTTCTTTCTTCCTCTAGTCCTGTTCTGATCATCCAGCAATTGATGCCAGGTCATATGGGTACTATCTGCAAGTGTGGGCATTCTTGTGCATCCCCCCTCACTTCATAACAGCTGGATGCTTCACACTCCATTCTAGTCCTCTGGGGCCATGTCCCTGCCTCTGGGCCCAGAAGTCCCCAGGTCTTGTCAATCCAGGTTAACAGGAGTCTATTGAATGTGGTTGGACTTAGTTCACAACTTCATTGCTGTTTTTATATGTTATATGTAAAAATTTGGCAATCATATATATTTTTTAAGTTTTTATTGTGAATTATGTATTATTTTACATGGGTGAACATTATCTTTACATTCATCCTGTCACATTTTGTTTCATTGCAATGATCACAATCCCCTGCATCTATGTTCATGAGGGATATTGGTCTATAATTTTCTTTCTTAGTGATGTCCTTCCCTTTTTTTGGTATGAGGGTCATGCTTGCTTCATAAAATGTATTAGGAAGTTTTCCATCCTCCTCTATATTCTGGAATAATTTGAGTAGAATTAGTGACAACTCTTCTCTTAATATCTAGTAGAACTCACCAGTGAAGCCATCTGGACCGTGACTTCTTTTAGTTGGGAGTTTTTTGATGACCTGATCAATTTCTTCTATTTTTATTGGTCTGTTCAAGTCTTCTATTTCACTCTGTGTGAGTTTAGGTAGGTTGTGTTTTTCTAAAAATGTATCCATCTCTTCTAAGTTTTCAAATTTGTTATAATACACCTCTTCATAGTGTTCTGTTATTATCCTTTTGATTTCCTTTGGTTCTGTTGTGATGTCACCCTTGTGGTTTCTAATACATGATATTTGTGTCTTTTCCCTATTTTCTTTTGTTAGGTTTGCCAGTGGTTTATCAATTTTATTAATCATGTTAAAGAACCGGATTCTTGTCCTCTTGATTTTTTCTATAGTTTTGTTTTATATCTCTTTTACTTCTGCTCTCATCTTTATTATTTCTTTTCTTTTGGTGACTCTAGGTTCCCTCTGTTGATCTGTTTATAGTTGCTGGAGATGCTGTGTTAATGTGTTAATTTGGTTCTTTCTTCTTTTTGGATGTGCATATTTATCTCAATAAATTGTCCTATTTGCACTGCTTTCACCATGTCCCAAAGATTTGGGTATGTTGTGCTTTCATTCTCTTTTGTTTCTAGCAACTTTCTGAATTCTTGTTTAATTTCTTCTATTATCCTATCGCTTTTTGTTGTTGTTGTCAGGTGCCATCGAGTCGGAACCGACTCATAGCGACCCCATGCACAGCAGAATGAAACAATGTTCGATCCTGGGCCAACCTCACTACCGCTGCCACACTTGAGTCCATCAATGATGCCACCTG
>NW_006408736.1:4216716-4223102 GCF_000296735.1 Chrysochloris asiatica
TCTTCATTTTCATGGTAAATTGTGAAATATTAATTTTCTTTGGGGTTACCCTGTAGTCTATTAAGTTTTCCCTGCATTTAAGACAGTCTATTGTAGGCTGCCATCTACTCGACCTTCTCACCACCTGGATCTCTGTTCCTATATTTTCCCCTTGTTTGACATTGTTAATATTTTGATCTTTGGTTGGCCTTCCAGGTCCTCTGAATTAATTGCTGTAATTTTGTTCTGTTCTGAACTCTGCTATCTGTCGATTGAGTTCCAGTTGGTGTTGCCACATCTGTCAATCTCTGGTTGTTGTCTGTTCTTGCTGGTTTTCATTCCAAAGAACTTCCTTTAGGATGTTTTGAAGTGCTGGATTGTCTTTGACAAAATCTTTTAAATGAAAAGTGAAAGATGAAAAATCGGTCACACCTCTACCTCCAGAAGTGCAGCTCTGTGGCTTCTAGTGCTGGGTCATCATATCTTTTTTGTGATAGTGTGGTAGATAGAAACTAGTTAGGAGATCTTGGCAGTGCTCTGGTTATATGTTGCTGAAGCAGTTGCAAATAGGAATAGAGAGAGGAGTCTGCCTTGGAAAGAAGTTTGGTTACTCTTTGGAAGTGGGACTGAAAAAAGAATCATCTCATACTGGCTTAAATGAGTGAGCTAGTATTGATGTCTTTTACCAACACATGAAGTGGAGAGAGAAGAACCATTTTTTGAATGAGAGAATAAACGCCATTTGGACACAAAATGATTTTGGCATGCCTGTGAAATGTTATATCCCAGAGAGCATTTTCCCAATAATTCCCTTTTTCAAATGAAGGAAAGGATGGTCAATCTTCAGTTGAATTTTGACCTCAAAAGGAAATAGTATTTTTCTTATTGTTCTTCCCTAACATTTGCCTTAGATTTAATGATAATAGTGGCATGGCCTATTTAAAATGTGAAAATACTAATTTTCCAACAGCAAGGATCATCTGATTTTGGGCGCCTATGTTTACTTATTTATCAGCTCAGCATTACAAATTCTAAATATTAATACTGACATTTAAAAGTGTATGTCATTATTCTCTTTTAATTGATATCTATTTCCAGTCAAAACAGTTTTAAAATGGATTCATCTTTGACAGAATCTTATGTTATCAAAGGTCTAATGAAAATATGATCATCTCTATTTCTTGGGTGTGATTTCTTTTCTAGTTACTGTTGCAGTGGGATCCTCTTATTTAAATGAATAGAATTATAGTATATGGAAAAGCTAAAATACTCTCATAAAAGTTTTTGTGTTTTGGGTTTCACATTATCTACAAGTATAATTAGCTTGAAGGAAAGAAAGTTGTGCTTCAAGGATGGCAGATGCATAGCTGGAAATTGGAAACTAATCCAGTATTACAAAATTAAAGGGAACTTGTTGAGATTTCAGGAGGTTTTTTTTTCCTTTTTTCTTTTCAACCCCACAGAAGACTCTGTTTTTGTTATTAAGGATCTGAACTTTCAGTTGATAGATGCTTGCAAACACTAGTGTGGATCTGAAGAGTGTGAAAGCTGAGGCTGTTTGTTTGTATGTGTGGAAAGCACTCGTTGCATTGACAAGTGTAATAGAGTTGAACTAGATAAGCCAGTTTTCCTTTGGTCTCTATACATCTTTGTTTAGATTCTAGTCCTCACACTTTTTTTTTTTTTAAATAAAATATGTTATTTATATTAGTTGCTGTTGAATTTATATCAACTCATGGTTATGACCCCTACATATGTTAGAATAAACTATTCTGTAGGGTTTTCAAGGTCAATTGACAGGCCTGTCAAACTGAAGCACTTCTGTGTTGATTCAAACTACTAACCTTTAGGCAATTAGTTGAGTGCTTAGCCATTTGTGTTACTCAGTAATAATATAGCATAATATAATTTTAGGAATGATACTGTTGTAACTTAATTTTGTCATCTCTCTCCCCCCCCCCCCCCCCCCCCCCCGCCCCTTAGTAAATTGATCTATTATAAGAGAGCAATGGATGGAAAATTGAGTACTCTATATAGGAAGGAAGGCTTCCAACATCTTTCAGTGTTGCTCCCAAGCTCTGTAATCTGAATGCAGAGTAGATAAAGTAATAAGAAATTTAGATTCAGCGGAGGATAGCCTGACTAAGTTGCCATTAAAAAACTGTGATGGTAGGTAGTTTTCATTTTTAAGCTGACATTTTATTTCTTAAATGGAGTGGAATATCTAAGAAACAGAAAGTCCTGGAATTGAAGTCAAGGTTATATGTTTAAATCTTGCCTTGCTCACTTCCTTCATTGTATAAGTTGTTGTTGTCAGGTGCCATTGAGTCGGAACCGACTCAGCGACCCCATGCACAGCAGAACGAAACAATGTCCGATCCTGGGCCAACCTCACTACTGCTGCCACACTCAACACCATCAATGATGTCACCTGGCTGATCCATCTCGTTGGGGGTCTTCCTCTTTTTCTCTGACCCTCCACCTTACCCAGCATGACATCCTTCTCCAGCGACTGTTCTCTCTGGACAATGTGTCCAAAGTATGAGAGACGAAGCTTAGCTGTTTTGGCCTCCAAGGAGCACTCTGGTTGCACTTCTTCCAAAACAGATTTATTGGTTCTTTTGGCAGTCCATGGCACTTTCAGTATTCTCCTCCAACACCACAACTCAAAGGCATCAATTCTTCTACGATCTTCCTTATTCACTGTCAATTGAAAATACCATGGCTTGGGTCAGGCGCACCTTAGTCCTCAAGCTGACATCGCTGCTCTTCAGTACTTTAAGAAGTTCCTGTGCAGCAGATTTGCCCAATGCAATACGTCGTCTGATCTCTTGACCGCTGCTTCCACGAGTGTTGACAGTTGATCCAAGAAGAATGAAGACCTTGACAACTTCAATCTCTTCTCCATTGATAAGAATGCTGTTTATTGGTCCAGTGGTGAGGATTTTTGTTTTCTTAACATTGAGATGTAATCCATACCGAAGGCTGTGCTCCGTGATCTTCATAAGTATATGTTTCAAGTCCTCTTCACTTTCAGCAAGCAAGGTTGTATCATCAACATATCGCAGGTTGTTAATGAGTCTATAAGTAATGGAACTTAATATCTCAAATTTGCCTGTCCCTGAATTGGAGGACTTCGGAAATAGTCAGCATTCATACTTCAAGGAGAATGAACTTGTAATGTAAAAACACTGCCTAAAGGATCATGAGTCTGGATTGGGTTTAGAAAGTGGATCTCAGGTGGGCACTCTGTTTATCTACGGTTCTTGAGACATTAATTCAGATTTATAACCATGGCTTTCCTAAAAGTAATAAGTAAAAATTTTAAGATTCTATTAAGACAATATATTTAAAATGAACTAGTTCTTAAAAAATGGTATGTCTTTCTAAATTTACATGAAATGAATGACAAATGTTATTTGTCATCACTCCAATGGTGTGCCGCCCTGCTTTCCACATCAAACACTACTGTTAGCTTTGATTTGCAACAGGATGACCTTCTAATGTATCCTCCAAACTGGGACTCTTTTGAATGTGAAGTGGGCACTATTTACTTTTGTGTTGGGATGAAAGATACAGTCTAGGACAGACTAGTCATTACAAGGTCCTTACTTGTATACTTGTTTGTGTTTAGCTTGCAGTTTGACCTAACCTCAGAGCATATTCATTTTCAATGGCTTGTGTGATTCTGTCCTAATAACAAGTTGCTCATTCCTATTATGTAGGTCTTTTATGTTGATGAAAGAAATGGACTTAGGTTTTGTTTTATTTTTTAATTACATATGAGTACTTGTTTTCTTTTCTTGACAAGCAGCTGAAAAGAGGAAGATAGCTAAGTATAGATTATCTTTGTTAAAAAAAATTTTTTTTTAATTCCAAAAGTACTACTATAAGCGCTCTCTTAATTTTTTTCTGTCCCTTTTGCCTGTCTGCTATTTGACTGTAGTTCCTAGCAGAGCTGATTGAGTATTGGTGATTGCATCAATTCACACCTAACCTCAGATATTGTATCTCTGGAACTACAGGAATGTTTTCTCACATTGAATAGACTAGTTTAAAAATAAGGGCATTTTACAAATAAATCATCAAGTAACTGATACCTTTGACAGCTTTCATTATTTTACAGAAGTCTGTTATAAAGTAGATTTGGAATCATTATAACAATGGCAGATAAGAGGAAGATAGCCTTAATGGTTAAAGTTTCAAAATGTAGTTTAAAAAAAAAAGGTCGAAAGTATAAGTATATTATTTTCTGATTTTAATTAATTATAATATAAATACCATACAATATAATTGACGTAACTTCTACAAATTTCCCTCTCTGAACTATGTCATTTTTCAATTCTGGTGTAAAATGTTCCTTTCATTTCTGTCTTTTCAAGAGTCCAGTTGTACGTAAAGAATGATTGTATGGTACTCTGTCTTGGTCTCCATGGTCTCTTACCCTTACACTCTTTCTCTTGCTTTGCTAAACTAATTCATATATGCTTTATCTTGTTTTCTTTATCTCTGGCACCCTGGTTTTCTGGTGGTCTTATCACTCTCTAATTGTTTTCTAATGGGACACAAGATTTAAGAGTCTGATTCTCACATTGTGGCTTCAGAGAGGAGTGCATCCTTTTTTGTCATCCGTGGTAATTTTTAGACTGGGACATCTTTCTATGGAAGAATGTAATCATAGACTCTCACAATTGGAAGGAATATTAGAGGTTATCTGTAGTATAGGGCTATCCTGTTGCCACTGAGCAAATTGAGATGTTAAGTGACTTGAATGTTGCATAGATAGGGATTTTTTTATAGCCTATTAAGCATAATTTTTACTAAAAATAATTACATTTACATCATCAAAGTAGTGTTAATGTGGGTTATTGGCCAGGAGATAGAAACAGCCCAATTATGTAGAATTGGATAATTGTTTTTATTAACATAGGATTCATTTTACCTGTGCTATATTATATTGCTTTAGAGTACTGTAATTGAAATTAATTCCTTTGAAACATACTAAATATAATGGTAGCTAACGTAATTGTTGGAGAACTATTCCTGCATACTGCTATGGGCAGTGAGTGTGTGCGCGCATATGTTTTTGTTGTTGTTGCTAAGTATCGTCCAATAGGTTCAGACTCATTGTGACCCTGTATCATGTTTCCAAGGAGTGACTGGTGAGTTTGAACTGTCAAACTTGTGGTTCAAATGATTTTGTTGTTAAGTGCTGTCAAGTTGGTTCTGGCTCAAGACTCACAGTGACCCTGTATAGGATTTCTAAGGAGTGGCTGGTGAGTTTGAACCACTGATCCTGGGGTTTGTATGTATATAAAGATCATATTAGAAAATTCTCCTAGGTTATCTCCTAGCTTTTAGAGAGCAGCAACATTTCACTCAGATCTAAACCCTTTTCTTCAACCTACACTTTCCACTCTTCCTTCCTCATTTCCTCTCTTTCCCATCCCATTCCTTCTCTATCAAGTTCAGGATGCAACTTTTCTTCCCAGATCAACTAAAATTAATTTTATCTTTATAAAAATCTGCCCCTATGCATGCATTTTGATTTATTGATAACATTATTTTTGGTGTTTAATGTTTTTTTGCTTCCGGGTCGCTATGAGTAGAAATCAACTTGACAGTACATATCGACAACAACACCTTCTCAGTTGTATAGATTATAGATAGTATTTGTCTATATAATCTTGCATTATTATTTTTTGTTAAGTACCATGGAGTTGGTTACAACTCATAGTGACTCTGTATAGAGTTTTCAAGGAGTGGATGACGGGTTTGAACAGCTGACTTTGAGATTAACAATCCAGTGCTTAGTCTACAATGCCACACCAGGACTCCATAATCTTGCATAGCCTAATGTTGTTGTTGCAGATTCTTAAGTTTCCTACGTTTAATACAAAGAATGAACTTCTATACACACATGTACACACATGTGCACACATATACAGTGACTTTGCAAAGCATGATCTCCATTATCTTGGATAACTTTAATAATAACAAAAATTAACATTAAGTAACAAAAAATAACATTAACAAAAAGTTTAACGCAATGCAAATAAAATCTTTATTATTTGCTCAAGCGAAAATACAAATGTGTATATGTTGTTATGAATTTGTAACCTGCTTGTTGGAGGTTTTTAATGGTCAAACATAGATTTTTGGCTCATTGATAAAGTATATGTGTAGTGCTGTTTATGAAAGAGACAGAAGAGAGGTTTTCACAGTTTTAAAATCCTTTTATTGAACAAGAACCATGTAGAAATATTGATGAAAATCAAACACCCCACAAAACAAATCAAGCTGTGAGAAAAACTTTCCCCAATATCCAACTGTTCAAAATGAATAATCTACTTTCTCTTTCCATGCTTGCATCTTATTCCAGTCTCTGTGCATATCCAACTAGAAAT
>NW_006408736.1:4223202-4254491 GCF_000296735.1 Chrysochloris asiatica
AATTCCATTATCTTTTAGTTTCATTTTTCCATGAACTTTTGAATCCCCTTTGTATGTATGTTATTGTAGTTAAGTGCTATCTACTCAGTTCCAGCTCATAGCAACCTGGTATAGGGTTTCTGAGGAGTGGATGTGGATTTGAACTGCCAACTTTGTGGTTAGCAGTCTAGTACTTACCCTACAGTGTCACACCAGGACTCCCTGTATACCTGTGTATATATATATATGATTATTACTGGATTATATATTAAATAAATTCAATAGCTAATTAATGGAATAAAAGAAATGAATACAATAAGTCCTGGAATTTGTCAATATGTTCAAATGTCCTGTTTTTCCTAATTATTACCCCTCTTAGAAAGTTATTTGAAGGTCCTCAAACTTTGCATCTTCACATATGCAGTATACCTACAACCACCTGTCTAGCAAGGACAAATGAAAAGTAGATTATATAAAGAAAACAAATATAGAATAGTGATTGGCACAGAATGCGTTTTAATCAGTATTAATTTGCCTTTCCCTTTCCTCAATGCCTAAGCTTCAAATTTCATAAACATAATGGGTTTTAGTAAAATAATTGTACATTTTATTTCTGTCTGTATTGTGCATAATTACCAAATATCTCAAGGCTAGAGTTAATTGATTTTTGTAATTATGTCAAGTGGAGAGGAAAACTACCTTGAAAAATATGGGTCATTTTCATTCTCATATTCAAAGTCAGACACTTGTTTCTTTAACATGAGAGAAAACACCTAGAACATTTAAAATGGGTTTATAAAGTTTTTCTTTCTTTCTTTGCTAAGGAACTTGTAGAAAATAGAAGTTTTTATTGATTATTTGTATAACCATGAACTTTCTGTTTTTTGGAACAAGTGTGAGACATAACCAGTCTTCAAATCTTCTCTCAAATTCGTCTGACTTTGTAATTTCATGTCATTAAACCATAGTTTCTTCAACTTATATTATTTTCTGGGTTTGAATATCCACAGTAAAAAAATCTGTAACTAAAATTCCTTGTATTTTTCATTGGAAATGTTTAACCACATTCTTATGCCTTCTTTCCTTTTATATCTGTTGTTTCATCTTTCTCACATTTGTGGTAGGATATTCTGTGTGCTTTGATTTAAAAACAACAACAACAACAACAACAAACAAACAAACAAAAAAAACAAATCTGGAGAGGAAAAAAGTCACAGGGATTTGGTGAACATTTAATTCTCTTGGCAGTTTTACATACTGGCACTGATTTACTAATTGTCCCCTTTTCCAGTTAAACTAGAGTTTTTTTCCAGAATTGAGCTATTACTGTGCTCTTAATCAATAGAGCTAACTCCACAGGTTTATAACTGATTAAAAGTCACTACATTGTTGGGGCATTTGGAGGTAAAGCAGCACAATTTGTATAGACTCTAAAGTCTACAAATTAGCCAGGATTTAAAGGTGTATTAATGAAATAGAACTTTTACTGTATTGTAATTTTAGAAATGTTATTATTCAAACTAAAATATAGGTAACGTGCTTCTAATATATATAAAACGTTTATAGCACTCGTTTGCCTACCGTGGGCAGCACTATCATGAATAATTGTTCTGGTTTGATGCTGTAGGTTAAGCAATGAACCTCAAGGTCAGTTTGAACTACAATGCTGGTGATTTAAACTGACCAGCCGCTCTGTAGAAACCATGTACAGGGTCTGTGTGAGTTGGGGCTGACTCAGTGGCACTTAACAACAGTCATGAATGAAATACACAGAATTTCTTAGTACTGCTTTCTTGCTGTATGACTGATTCTGTACAAGATAACAAAAGGATGTAGTGAGTTGGACTAAACCAATTCTCTGCAATAAGAAATATAGGTAACTTGTTTGTTGTTGTTGTGTGCTGTTGAATCAATTCTGACTCATAGCAACCCTGTATAGGGGTTCCAAGGAGTGGCTCGTAAGCTTGAACTCTGACCTTGTGGTTCAAACCAACCTTTCAGTCCAACACATTAACCCAGAGCACCACAACAGGACTGTTTAGTCATAGATAAATAAATACCACTAATTAGAAAAGGGGTG
The DNA here is from genome assembly GCF_000296735.1 of Chrysochloris asiatica. Classification (NCBI taxonomy): domain Eukaryota; kingdom Metazoa; phylum Chordata; class Mammalia; order Afrosoricida; family Chrysochloridae; genus Chrysochloris; species Chrysochloris asiatica. Next base: position 4,225,262 of record NW_006408736.1, read on the forward strand.
AGGAACCATTTTTTTCTGCTGAAATATATAACATCATTCACCGGCCATACAAAATTAGCCTGCCATATTTGGTCAAACATTTCGTTAACACACCTCTAATGTGGTGCCTGGAACTGTGTGTGGTTATTTTGGTAGGGTCAGACCACATGATTTTGAGGGCCTTATGTGACCCATGGGCCGAACTTTCTCCACTCCTGAATTACAGTAACATTTACTGAGTACACAGTATGTGTCAATCATTGTTGCAAGTCCATTCCAGGCATTAACTTATTAAATTTTTATAACAATTCCATGAATACTGATATCATCTCCATTTTACAGATGAGAAAAAAAGAAGTTTTGTGATGATATATAATTTGTCGAAGCATTCAAAGAAGATAAAAAACGTGGTACTTATTTCCTTTTCAACGTTGTCTATAGAGTAGATTTCATCAGTTAGAGGTCTTTTTCTAGGCTCCTCTTTTCTTTGATAGTCAACTTGCCAACATGAAGCCAGACTCTCTTCTATGAGCCCTTTCTGATTTTTGAATCAGTGTGGTTCAGGACACCTGTTCATTGGACACCCTATCTAAGTAGTACTGTAGCATCAACTTGAAAGAAAAAAAAAAAGTGTAATGTCTCTTCTAGTGAGTTATTCAAAATATTCTAGTTTTTCGTGCTTTACCAATGGCTTTATTATATCTTTTTCTGAGTCACACATTGTCAGTGACTAATATGAAATCATTAATTGTTTCAGTGTCAACTTGAGCCTTGTCTCTATTTAGTTATCGGTGTACTATACAAGTTCTGTAAGCTGCCATAAATTGTAAATTCATGCTTTTTAGAGAATTAAATACCAGTGCTGAGTAGCTGAGTAACTATCCATGGTAGTTTTTTGTGTTGTCTCAATCTCTTGTCCTTGGTGAAAAATCCTCACTTAGATCCCCATTTTAGAACAGATCATAGCCCAGGGAGAAACCAGGCAGGTGCCACATAATTTGATCACATTTTATATGAAATATTTGACCAATATTCTTCATTATGGAAAAAAATAATAATAAATTACATACTTCACAGAAATGTCATTCATTACATTTGTTTTGGTTTCACATTTTAAAAGATGAAAAATTTTAAATGAATCCCTTTAATTGTTTTCTGAAATTTCATTTCCCTTTTATGCAGCAGATGTATTCAAATATTTTTTACATGCATACTGTACTAAGTGAAAGATGCAATGAAATATTGAAGACAAATCATTTTATTTAGTAGGATGATGCATTGTGCTAATGTAAGGATCATCAGGAGAGAGGAAAGAGCTAAAAAAAAAAAAAAAAAAAGTACTTCCCCAGTATATTCAAGTGTTCTTGTTGTGTATGTTGATAAGTAAAGTGGCAAATGTTCATCTACTTAAAAAGGGGCTCTATACAGACTGGAAGAAATGTCAGATGTTGAATAATAACAAAAACAAATGAAACACAAATCCAAGGGTTAGAGTGACCTTTAGAATGCCTAACAGCTGCATGTGGTCCAGGTCTCCACGGGAACAGGAGAAGGATTGCATCCTGTGCCATGTTAAATGCTCCTCTCTGCAGGAACATGGGTGTTGGGTTACTGAGCCAAGAGCAAGACAACAACTGATAGCACAGTTCAGCTAATGCCAGCTTGGTATGTAACTTCATCACTCAGTAGCCCCAAAATGTGCTGAATGGATATTTTGAAGTTAAGCCAGGGTAGCTGAAAGTAAACAAAAGTCAAAGCATAACTAACTTGTGTTCATTAGGAAAATGAGGAAAATTTGTTTCTGTTTAATGAGGTTCGAGTTCTGGTGTGGCGCTGTGGGTTAATGCGCCAGACTGCAAAGCCATTTGAATTGTAAGGATGGCGGTTCAAGTTCACCAGCTGCACCTCGGAAACCCTATACCCGGTCACTTTGTGTCAGAACCGACTCGAAGGCACTTAACAACAACAATCTTGTATTTGTTTTAAACTCTGTGGTGCTGCAGTATAATGCTCTGGACCCCAAGATCAGTTTGAATTGCAAGATTGGCAGTTCAAACTCATCAGCCACTCCATGGAAACCATAAACAGGGTCGCTATGAGTCGGGACCAACTAGACAGTGCTTAACAACAGCAAAGCTACTCCAGTAAGCATGCCAAGGACACTCTTTTATAAGAATGATTGGGATGAATACTAAATTTGCTATATAGCATCAAACACACACTTTTCCCTTGTTTGATGGTGAATTTCCTTGTTTTTATAGGTAATTTTGTACTAATGGTCACAAAGAACATAATAAAATGTGACCTGAGAAAAATCTTTGTTGTCATAGGGAGTTAAAAGCAACATTATATTTATATGTAAAGAACACAATGTAAATAACAGAAATACACATAGAAAATAGATATTTTAAACTGCTATAATCAAAAGGGGAGTCCTTTTGTGGCTCTGTGGATAAACACTGGACTGCTAATCGCAAGATCAGCAGTTCAAATCCACCAGCCGTTCCTTGGAAACTCTATACAGGGTTGCTCAGTCAGAATTGATTTCACGGAAGTTAACAACAACAGTGTAATTAAAAGTTGGTAAATAGCTACCAAATAGTGTTTTTTCTGTCAATTTTACTTTCTGTTTTTCAGTTTTCACTTCTATGTAGTTTTTGTTATTAGTTCCCAGCACGTGTATTATACAAAATCATGGTAAATATTGAACTAAGATACATATTTTTTCACTTGAACATCCTAACACCATTATAGGACCCCTGGCATGGTACTGTAGGGTCAGAAGTGGACAACGAACCACAAGATCAGAAGTTCAAATCCACCAGCTGCTTCTTGGAAACCCCACACAGGTTTGCTATGAGTTAGAACCGATTCAATGTCACTTAACAACAACAACAACAACAGCTGCATGAGCAGCATTATAAAATGAACCCTGATAGCAAGGTAGGTTAAACATTGGGCTGCTAAATTCAGCAGTTCGAATCCACCAGCTTCTCTGTGAGAGAAAGAGGAGGCTTTCTGATCCTGTAAAGATTTATAGCCTCTGAAGCCTTACATAGAGTTCCTAGCAATTGGTATAAGGCACGGTTTATAGTAGTCTTATAGAATAGCTAGAGTAGAAAGCATGTTTTAAAGGAAAAAGATCAAAAGATAATAAATTTACCTACTTATTTTATCTTCTTAATGACCAGTAAGTCAATGAGTAGAAACTAGTGGAAGCAAGCTGGGAGAAATGAATATGACTATGGTCGTCTGGTATTGAAACAATTCATCAGGATTATGGGAAAATCACAAATAGTAAATAAAGTGGAGCTTCGTGCCACCCACCCTCATAAATTCAAGAATTTATATGGAGAGGACTTGAAGAAGCAAGAAAGCACAGCACCCTACTATCAGCTTCCTAGAAAATAACAACTCCAGAAGAAAGCATAGCAACTTTTTGGCGTATTCTACTTGTATTAACTGTTTAGCATCATTAATCTTGCAATGCTAGCCATTTCTTAACCTGGGAAAGTGAAATCTAGGCATAAAAGATGTGACTGATATCCAGGAAATCATGTGTATCCACATACACAACTACATACACATACACAACTAACCTCTACCCAGGATAAGAGGCACCTAGAGAGTGAATTGCAGTCCTGTTGGATTAAGTGCTGGAATGCTAACCACAAGGTTGGTGGTTCAAACCTACCAGCTGCTCCTTGGAAACCCTATACAGGATCAATATGAGTCAAAACCAACTCTATGGCACTTAACAACAACAACAACAACAACAGTGAATTATTTACACATAATGTGAAATAGTGATGAATTCCAGTTTCAAATCCAGGTACCACTTTCCTGTTTCAGATATAAATGATTAAATATTTAGCTACTTGTGGTGCATTGGGTTAATGTGCCAGACTGCAATATTGGTTTAAACTGCAATGTCAATGGTTCAAGACCACCAGCTGCTCCTCAGAAACCCTATGCAAGTGCTGTTGAGTCGGTTGTAACTGACTCAACGGCACTTACCAACAACAACTATCATTTAAAATGTGTAATATTTTTAGGGGGAAGATATGCACCAAACTCCATTTTGTTGTCAGAAACAAATAGCCTGGCATTATGACCCTATGATCCCCTTGTCTCATGGCAGGTAATTTATGCTTTTGGAATTTCCCTACCATGTATTTTGCACTATTGTGCAAAAGGTTCTTGTAATCTTGGAATTGCTTTGATCAAAAGAAACCCAAGTTTCCAGAGAAGAACTTTAATTTCTGACCCAGAACAAAGACTGGACTGTGTGGTTATTCTTGTTGCTGAGAGACCTAAAGGCAACTATTCTTCAGACCTTTCTACAAATGTGTCTTACCTTAAATTGAGGGCACATGAGCTCTGGTTTGGCGCTATAGGATAAGCACTCGGTTGCTAATCACGAGGTTGGCAGTTCAAACCCTCTATACACCTATAAAAGGTCACTATGAGTTAGAACTGACTGGACAGCACTTAACAACAACAACAACAACAAGGGTGTTACAGATTGTATTTTTATTTGGATATACTATACTTTTTGTATGGACTCCTGGTGTGACTCTGTAGGATCAGCAGTGACCTTGGAACGACTAGGTCAGCAGTTGAAACCCACTAGGTGCTCCTTGGAAACCCTATACAGGGTCGCTATAAGTTGAAAATAACTCGAGGACACTTAACATGCTATTTGTGTAGTATAAGCAACACACTGCTATCCACAAGTGAAGCAGTACAAACCCTCCAGCTGCTCCTCAGAAACCCTATACAGGGTTGCTATGAGTTGGCACCAACTCACCAGCACTTAACAACAATAACATTACTTAGTAATATCACCACCAATAGTATGTTGTTGTTGTTAAGTGCTGTCAAGTCAATCCCAACACATAGCAACTCTGTGTAGGGTTTCCGAAGAGCAGCTGGTGTTAAGTTGCTGTCAAATTGGTTCCAACTCATAATGACCCTGTATAGGTTTTCTGAGGAGTGGCTGGTGGGTTTAAACTGCCAACCTTGAAGTCACTAGTCCAGTGGTTGTCTTACAGAGCCACACCAGGGCTCATTAAATAATCTTTTCTTTCTCTCTAATAACTACTTCCCTAAGAAAGAGTCATAGAAGAATTGGTGCCTTTGAGTTGTGGTGTTGGAGGAGAATACTGAAAGTGCCATGACTGCCAAAAGAACCAATAGATCTGTTTTGGAAAAAGTGCAGCCAGAGTGCTCCTTGGAGGCCAAGATGGCTAAGCTTCATCTCTCATACTTTGGACACATTGTCCAGAGGGAACAGTCACTGGAGAAGGATGTCATGCTGGGTAAGGTGGAGGGTCAGAGAAAAAGGGGAAGACCCCTAACGAGATGGCTTGGCCAGGTGGCATCATTGATGAAGTCCAGTGTGGCAGCGGTAATGAGGTTGGCCCAGGATCGGACATTGTTTTGTTCTGCTATGCATGGGTCGCTATGAGTTGGTTCCGACTCAATGGCACCTGACAACAACAACAACAACAAGAAAGAGCTCTTAGATATTTATTCATAGAGACAATACTTGGAAAAAAATTTTCACTTAATTCCAAAAATGATTCTTTTTATTATGTCTATGAATAAAGTAACTTTCTACTTATGTTATTATTTACCAGCTAGCTTCACATGAGAAGAATAATATATACTGGAGTGGAAACTCAAGTGTAGGAATTTGGAAATGATACTAGCTAATAATAGGCTTTGCATTATAAAAAACTGTAACAAGATAGCTGAGTATTGAATTAAAATGAATGTGACTAAGGAGTAAAGCAGAAATGTGACAATGATGTACATATTTCAGAAGACCTGGTTGTTACTAGAGCTTAGAAATATAAAATGTTGACAAAACTACTCTGAAGTGATCAGAAATTCTGAACTCATCCTATGAATTTTAAATCATAAGAACTGCCAAAAAATAAAATAAAATAAAAAATAATTCTAGCTACAAACTAATAAGAAATGTTAATTGTATGGAGTGAGAATAAATATTTATTTTTTATAAGATCATTCTCTCCTATATAAATATTATCTTAATGAGGATATTTATATTTCTAGGGAAATGAAGTACACTTTATCAGTGTGCATGAGAACTCTTTTCGCTCATTAGTATCTGCTTCACAGGTATTTATTGAGCAATTACTATTATTTGCAAGGCCATGTATTGTTTTCAAGGCCCTGTAGCACACTGTAGAGGAGCTATATAAAATTAAGTTATAGAAGTTGTTCTCCACTTACAGTACAATGAGCATTTGAGGCATCTATAAAGAATGATTACAAGACACAGCTTGTAGAGTTTGAATTATTACTCCTACATTATGTGTCAGACAAACCTTATGTTACTTTTTTATGAATAAATATTTTTAAGAAATACTTAAACATGTTTAATTTCTATTAACTGTATCACAGACTTTTTATTGATTTTTTTTTTAATAAAAGAAAAAACACATGTGCCAACCACATAAAGTACCACCGAATAAAGTATGAAATTTAGTGCATTCAGTCTAACCTATTTTACCTTAGAAATGTATGACCATGTGTCCTTCCCCCCTACTAGTTGTGTAAATCTGGAAGGATAAATTTTTACCTTACATATCTTGGTATTTCCATGATGAACAGCCCTTTGCTTTTCTCTTATTTAAGGTATTTATTTAATATCTGTCAAATAAAAGGAAAGGAGGAAAGAGAAAAGGGAGTAAACACATGCATAGTTTTTATTAATTTTTCATTTATCATTTCTGACTTTGAGAAACTGAAATGATTCAGTAACTGAGACCATTTCTGTATGAAACAATTTGATTTTAGACTTCTATTGTATGAGTAGGCGTTCTGGTATGGTGCCATAGGATAAACACTCCACCTCAGTGCCATTTTGAACTACAAGATCAGTGGTTCAGACTCACCAGTCATGCCTCAGAAATCCTATGCAGGTTGCTGAGTTAGAACCAACCTGACAATACCTAACAACACTCGTAAGAAAAGCAGAAGCAAGACAGATTAAAAAACTGCCCTGACTTATGATATAGGATATGTTACTTAACACTCTGATTTACTGTATTTTAATTTATATGGCAGAGTTCATAATTCCTATTTCATTAGAGTCTTAGGTTTAAAATTTCAACTGCAACTTAATATGACATATATACAAATGTAACAAAATTTGTGGCCAAAAACTTAATACTTCAGTTTTGAACATCTGTATTCCCTTAGCATTTTCTAATAGCTCCTGATTTCATTTGTGGCTATCTAGGGATATTCTAGATGTTGTTAAGTGCAGTTGAGTTGGTTCTGATTCATAATGATCCTGGATAGGATTTCCAAGGAGTGGCTTGTGAGTGTGAACCACTCACCTTGTGGTTCAAACCAACCTTGGGGTCAAGTGCATACCTTACAACACCATATCAGGACTCCTTCCGACTCCCTGGGTGGTAAAATTGCTTAAGCACTTGAGTACTAAGGGAGAGGGTTGTGGTTCACACCCACCCAGAAGAGCCTTGGGGATTGTCTTGGCATTCTACTTTTAAAATGTCACAACCTTGAAAACCCTGTGTTGGCCCATGATCGGGTCATGTTTCATTCTGTTGTGCATAAGATCGCTATGAATCAATGACACCTAACAACAAAATGAGTTTGCTAGCATTAGGAGTATAACCCAGGCTAAACTGTCAGTGCATTTATCCTCTTGTTCATGGTAATTGGTGGAGGGGTATAAGTAAAATTACATTTAATTAGAGGAAGTTTTAGGACTTGCTCTTGGGGCTTAGAAGGCTTTCCCATTTTCTCTAATGGTTCTGTATGGACAAGAATTCTAGAATTGCTGTAGTTACGTTGGCTCTCAGCCTAGAGATAAAGCCAACACATAGAGCAGAGCCAAGAGAACCTCAGAGAAACAGCCAAACTTTGATGACATTGTGGACCTCTGCATCAATATGTGCCTGTTACCTGCCCTACCTCTAGATTTTTCATTGTGTGAGCCAATACTTGTCTGTTTAACATTGATTTCCATTTTCTTTTTCTTTTTTTTATTAAACACTAAGCATCTTAACTGAGAGAGTAGATATTCAATAAATCTTAACTTCATGACTTCTTGTGCAGTTGAATACTGTGCTAGAAAGGGTCGCATTCCTTGTGACTTTATCTTTTTGTCTGAAGGAACTAAGGTGTAGCAAAAAGAACTCTCCAGATTTCAGTTCCAATGTTGATAGTAAGTCATACCCGTTGTAGAATGAGAGAAGTAGCTTCTAAATTTAGCATGAAGCAGCTGTTAATGTGACATGGTTGGAATCTGAGCTACTTACTGTGAGACCTGTTTTAAATACCAAATATGATCATGTTAAGCACTATACTTATAGATTTGCTTTTCAATTATATAACCCTCACAAAGCACTAAAAGCCTTGTCTAACATATTAAGAACTCAGTTGTCATTAATTGTACTTGGGTGGTCTAAAAGGTTAATGTACTTGGCTGTTAACTGAAAAATTGGCAATTCAAGTCCACTCAGAGACACCTTGGAAGATATGCCTGCTGATCTACCTTGGAAAAAATCATTTATTGAAAACCCTATGGTATACTTTTCTACTCAGATACTTATGAGATCCCCATGAGTCAGAATCAACTTGATAGCAATTAGTTGTTTTTAAATAATCCTTATTGTTATTTATTCTGCTTTATTGGAGGGTGTGTTAGGGAGTTATTTTATCTCAATTATGACTTTCAGGGTAAAAATAAAGGAGTATGTGTAATGATTAAGTCATTGCATTTTTAATTTGATTCAGTTCATTCTTGCAGAGTGTCTGTGTGCCTCATAGTGATCCTATATGGGGTTTCTAAGGCTGTAAATCTTTATAGAAACAGAAAGCCTCATCTTTCTCTCATGAATCAGCTGGTGGGCTCGAACTGCTAACCTTGTTAGCAGTCCACCACATAACTCACTACACTACCAGAGCTTTTTCCAAGTCACTGTCACCTACACGTAAAAAAGTGTGAGGGGTGTGTAATAAAATATTGGGCAAACCAGAACCCATGAATGGTGTATGGCTTTACCTTTAATCTTGTTTAATCTCTAACCTCATAACCAGCCAAACACTAATCATACTGCTTCAACTTCCGAAATAGCTCAAATTCACCCATTTGTCTCCTTTACTGCACTAATGCCTACTCCAAGTATCCATCATATCTTATTTGGACTATTGCAGTAACTTTATAACTAAATACTTGCGTCTTCCAACCTTATGAGTGTAGTCTCTCTAGAGTAATTCAAGTATATATTTTAAATAAATTTACAACATAATTTCCTTAGTAGTCTTTAAGTCTCTTATTTTTACTGTTTGACTTCCAATTGGTCTTAAGACAAAAACATAAAACATTAGCATGACTTAAAAGGTTTTGGGTTTAGGTAACTTTTGGAATCCTGTTGAGGCACTGTAGGATAAGCACTAGACTGCAAACCACTAGATCAGTGGTTCAGTGCCACCAGCTGTATCTTGAAAACTGTACAGTGTTGATATGAGTCAGAACTGACTCAACAGCACTTACCAACAGCAAAACTTCCTTATCAATCTTAATTTTCCCAATATCACATAACCAAATTTTAATTGCAGATAGGTTTTCTTTCTTCCTTAGGACCACTGGAATTGCTATTTCATTTATTGAGATGTCTTTCCCATTTTACAAACCATCACTCCTCACCTATCACATTCAGTGTGTTTTCCCAACTAAAGTTTGATTTCTGCAGACCAAGTCACATTATTTACCTTTCCCTGAAGTATGATAATTCTTTACAATATTCATTCTAATAGAGAGGCTTATTATGTAGTGCTTGGTGTCATATGTAGCTTTCATGCTGCATGTATATTTCACAGGGTCAGGGACTGTACATATTTTGTCAGAATTGTATCTCCAGTGTTTGTCATGGTGCTTCACATATAAGATAATAAACCGTGGAGAGTACCTTTATTATATTATACATTTTTGCCAAGTCTTTTCTGAAATAATATTTGTAACATCTGAATGACATTCATTTGTGAAACAGAAGATATTTTAACCCAGAGTTTATGACTGGACTCTTAAATTATGTTCAGTTATCTGCCTTTGTAAACTTTCAATGGGTTCAGGAATTCATCAATACTGATTGAGTGTATCATGGTTTGGTTTTCTTAGAAGCAGAACCTGAAGCAAGGATCTTGTGCAAATAATTCATTGAGGAATGCTTTCTGAAGAGAACTGATGGGACTTAGGAAAGCTCGATAGGGCAGAGATAGAACCTAGTTTAAAAAGTGCTTCCAGGAGAAGTTTTTCTTCTGGAATTCTGCCTGATACTACAGGGACTTTAGAGTGAAAATTGCACCACAGAAGTTGTCACACCTAGAGTCAAAGTGTGCTAGACTGTTAGATATAGTCAATGACATAAGTAGCTTGTGTGTGTATGTGTGAGTGCTAAGTTCTAGGGAGTGAGCTACAGTGCCTGATATATAAGGAGTGTCTGTGTAAGGTACCAGCAGAAAACCTAGATAGGTTGCATGCAAAAGGCCTCAAATTGGTATTGTTGCTGTTAAGTACCCGTTGAGTTGCTTCTAACTTATTGAGTCTCTGTATAGAGCCTCTGTATAGGGTTTCTGAGGAGCTCTGATAGCATAGTGGTTACGAATCGGGCTGCGAACCTTAAGGTCAATGGTTCGAAACTATCAGCTGCTCCGCGGGAGAAAGATGAGGCTTTCTACTCCATAAAGATTTACACCCTTGGAAACCCTGTACAGGGTCGCTATGGGTCGGAACCGACTCGACGGCCCTTAACAACAACAACAATAGGGTTTCTGAGGAGCAGCTGATGGGTTGAATCACTGACCTTATGGTTAACAGTCCAGTACTAACTAGACTAATTGCAGTAAGCTCAACATCACCAGTTCCTATCCCTGGTGTTGAGAAGCTTACAATATGTAAAATTCTTCAAACACATACACACAAATAAGAGAACGTGTTAAAAAAGTTCATGGAAAAATGGAATTAAAAGATAATGGGAAATTTCAGTGAATTTTTTGAAGCCCCTTTGTACTGTCCCTCTCTCTGCCTCTTACCCTCCTTCTCTTATATACTAAACTCAGGGTTTGAATAGTGGCTTTTCTAAAACATCTTCTCTGTGTCCTCAATGTAAAGAAAACAAAAATTCTCACAACAGAACCAGTAAAGAACAGCATGATAAAAGGAAAAAAAAACATTGAAGTTGTGAAAGACTTCATTTTGCTTGACTCCACCATTAGCATTCATACAAACAGCAGTCAAGAAATGAAATGACGTACTGCATTAGGTAAATCGACTGCATAAATCCTCCTTAAAGTGTTCAAGAGCAAAGGTACCAGTTGACGACTAAGATATACCAGACTCAAGCAATGAATGATATCTTCAATAGCCTCATATGTGTGTGAAATTTGAACAGTGAATAAAGAATATCTTAGTGGAATTGATGCATTTGAATTATGGCATTGATTAAAAGTACCATAGTGTGCCAGAAGAACAAACTAATCTATCTTGGAAGAAATGCAGCCAGAATGCTCCTTAAAAGCCAGAATAGTAAGACTTTCTGTCTCATACTTAGCCATGTTATCGGGATGGACCAGTCTCTAGAGAAGGACATCATGCTTGGGAAAATAGAGTGTCAGTGAAAAACAGGAAGACCCACAATGAAATGGATTGACACAGTGGCAGAAGCAATGGACTCAAGCATAACAACAATTGTGAGGGTGGAGCAGGACAGGGTAGTGTTTCTTATGCATAAGGTCGCTGTGAGTTGTAACTGACTGGTTAGTAGCTAACAACATGTGTTTAGATGTCACACGATAGATTTCAAAGGCCCTTTTTAAAGAAAATGCCATGAAAAACAGGGTAATGAACTCATGTAAGAAGAGTATTGTTCCATATAGAGTGTTTTATGAGACTGTAAACACTACTTAAAATCTTCAGAAAAAATCTTCCAATGTGCCATTTAGATTCTTAAATCTTAAATGTAACATTTGTTTTTTCCAAGTTTTGTTTTCCCCATTTAACAAATGAGGGAAAATATTGTCAGATACCTCCGTATCTTATGGGTGGAAGTAATAACTGAAAAGTTAATGAGTTAATGTTAATAAAGGCTTTTTGAAGTCTTTAGATGAAAGGTACAATATAAATCCAAAACATGAATCTTGAAATGTGAAATATTCTAATTACTTCCCTTTGCTACAGGGACATTATTGGAGATTTACACCTTCCTTGGAAATACCTGGCACATTTGTTATATAAGGCAGCATAATTTTAGGTGAACTGTTTTAATTCTGTGGTCATTACCATGTATCAAAAGAATAGTTTAAGTATATGTGTTAAATTTACATATTCAGCATCTTAATGTTGCCCAGTATTCATTTATTGATATAGAAAATGAGGATGATTTGTAAAGGTGATACATTATGCTTTCCTTTCTGTACAGTTTTCCAGAATATTTTTAGAGATATAAGATATAAAGAGAAAATGGGGAGATCTTTAAAGGGGTTGAAAGAAGAACAGATATAATGTTTCATATATTATCTTTAAAAAATAGTCTGTTAGATGTTCTAAATGAGTCTATGATAGTGAAAGGGACAAAATAGTCATTGTAGTAATGTTTATTTATACCCTTATATAATAACTTACGGAGTCCTGTAGGATCAACGCTGGGCAAGATTGGTGGTTCAACCCACCAGCTGTTCCATTGAAACCCTATGCAGGGTCACTATGAGTCAGAACTTACTCATAGGCACATGACAACAATGATAATACCTTATATAATACCATTTTTAGTAAAATTTACCTGGCATGAGGTTGATCCTGTATATTACTATGATTGTTATAATATTCCTATGAAATATATATGAGCCTGAAATTTACACATGAGAAAACGGAAGCAAAGACTGTCTAATTAACTAGCCCAAGATCACAGAGCTACTTGGAATTAGAACCAGGATTTTAACCCAGGTACTTTGATCCTTGAACTTATTATTGTTTAACTCTTGTAATTTACTAAAAATCTAAAAGAAATTCCACCTCCCCAATATTCTACCTATTGCTGTATTATGGATACTACTGGTTCTAGAATGCACATCTAGATAATTTTAATAACAAAATAAAACCTGAAGGAGTTCTCAGTAGAAACAGAGGTTTCCTTTGCCAAGTTTTTTTTTTTTTCTCCTACAAGCTGCTTATGTGTTTTCTTGCCAAATCAATAAGCATAAACACTGAAATTACAAAGAGAGGACTCCAAAGCACTAAGCTCGTTTTCTTGTTGTTGTTGTTAAGTGCCGTCGAGTCGATTCCGACCCATAGCGACCAAGGAGGGTTTCCAAGGAGCAGCTGGTGAGCTTGAACCGCCAACCTTGCAATTCAAACGGCTTTGCAGTCTGGCGCATTTTCTTAGTCTCATGTTAAAAACACATAGCTAAGGTCTCTACACAAGTAAACTGAGCTTAAAAATTGGCATTTTCTTGAATCTAGGAAACAAAATTATTCAATGTGTATTCCTCACTAAGTAGTCCAAAAATGAACAGTCAACTTTATATATAACTTAATTAGAAAAATTACAAAATACGGCTCTATTCCTTGAAAACATTTAGGGAATTAATTACGTATCTAGTTTAGAAATCTTAACTTCTTTCTCCTTTCTCTGTTTCATTTTTCTTGACATCATCTCTTCTTCTCTAAGACATAAAATAACATTCATATAATTAAATTTCTGCATCAACAAAGAGTTCTTAGTCTTACTACCTGCACCCTATACTCTGCCATTTTCAGTTCAAATTTAATAAAATACTTATTCTTTGTTTATTGATATGCTTAGGTTAGTTTCCAAAGATCAGACCCTTATATAAAAATTAGCTTTAACAGGTACTTCAGTGACCAAATGCTCCTCCCGTGCAACCTCCATCAGTTCCTCCATCTGCACCATGACTTTCATACGTTGGTGATGGTGGGGGTTGTCTTCTGCCATTTCAAATCGCAGGCAGGACTGATTGGGTCAGGATTTACTGACTCATGTAGATTTCTTATTTTCCACCAGGATTGTTGCCCACTAGCCCCAATGCACCCAAGTGTACAAATAGTAGATGTAAGGATTTGTGGGGAAGTGATCACCATGTGTCCTATCTGTGCCCCTTTGCTACTTTTTTGCAGATTTGGGACCCAAACGTGAAATTCAGCTTGTACATGGGGATAACCATCTGTCTGTGGCTTGACAGGATTTTGTGAGATCACCCAGTGCTCTTGTGTTGTAATGACCTGAGACCCCAATTCTGGGTCCCCCCCCCCTTTAATTATATTTTCATCTAAGTCTGGGAAAAGAGGAAGGGTGGAAGGGAGGGATTGAGGACTTGAGGCTTAGAAGGCAGGAACTCTTTCTTTCAAAACACCTGAGTCCTTAACCTGTTTTTTTTTTTTTTTTTTTTGGTGATTTGAGTAGATTTTTTACTATTGTCTAATATGAAATGTTGAATAATGAGATAGTAGGTTAAGTGAGGAGTGGGTATGTTGTTATATAAGGAGTAGTATGATGTTATTCTCAATTTAGGATGACTCAGATGTTATATAGAAGAGCCCAAACTGTCGTCTTGGTGCTCAAACTCTTAACTTAATTTGACACCTGCTTAAATTGCACCTTCATGTCCTGCGTCTCTAGATATACTGTCTGATCTTTGCCTTTATAGAAATGTACCTGCTTGTTTATATCTGGTGCTTTTCATCATATTGTTTTCCTTACTTGAAGTTTCATATGATAAATATCTCCTCATATCTGTAGATTTGAACTCCATGAATTTTTTATGAGTGAAAATGTTCCTTACCTCCTCTAAACAGAGAAAATGATTGCATCTTCTTAGGTGTTTGCATGGCAAAATTCACTCTATTACCTTCCAATTTTTATCCGGTGTATTTAATTACTTACTGACTGCCTCTTTCCCAATATTTTGTAAACACCTGTGGGCTGTGTTCTTGTTCATGTCTTGTTCACCATGAGTGGCACAGTGCAGAGTAATACACAGAAAGTTAAAATGAAAGTTACTTGTCTCAGAAATTTTGATGTAGCAGCAAAGCAGTTAATAACATGTGTCAACTATCCCTACATTTTAGATTGTCATTTTGGAAGGGAGGTAGCTACAAGTAGTTTCTGTACATATTTGCAATAAACTCACTGAATGAAAAAGTAGATGGTTAACAAATCCTAACAGTCCCTTCCCCCCCCCCCCCACCAATGTAGCATCATGTCTTTTTTCTTTACTTAAGATATATGACTTGTACATTTTTGGGGATTTACCATACTCCTTTAAATCAGATTGGAAAGGTACATCATTCACTTGCATACTTCAGTTTCTTGTTTTCATGGCTTCTGTCATAGCCATGTTATGTGGTTATTGAAAATTAGCCCAATATAGTCTGATATTTTCTATCTACTGTGACTTCCTTGCTAATGTTCTTTCCTGTACAGGTAGAGATGGCAGTTCACACTTAATTTTCTGAGGCCTCCATTTTTTTTTTTTTTTTCATCTTATTTCCATATGCTCAGTTCTTTCTCTGAATTATGGTGCCACTATGCCAGGATAATAAGTTCAGAAATGCTTCTATATCCATCTATAACCTTACTGCAACCTGGTGTTTGCCAAGCCTCCTCCGTAAACTTACTCTGACTGTGATCTTTCTTTTGAGGTGTTCTTGTCAACTATTTGACCTCAGTCTGAACCATGTTAACTAAGGTCATTTTAGAGCCTTAAAGACATACATTGTAAGAATGTTTAACCTTAAAGGCCTTGGGGAAGGGTTTATTTTTCCCTTCTTTCCTCTGATAATTTTCTTTAGCCTTATGAACATTTATTAATACCCAACCCCCCTCCAAAGATTATCTTCATATGCTAAGGTTTTATGGGAAGGACAGGCTTCTCAGGCCATCAGAGGTCTAGTCACACACTTCTGTCATTTGTAGTATATGCCTCTATAGCTCATACTTACGAATAAAACTACCCAGAAACCACCAGTTACATTTGAGTAATGAAAATCTATGTGTGTCAAAGTAGAACTGTGAGCCATAGAATTTTTTAGTGACAGATTAGTCAGAAGTAGATAGCCAGGGCTTTCTTCTGAGGTTCTTCTGGGTGGATTTGAAATTTCGACTTGTCAATAGCCAAACACATTAACTGTTTGTACCACCCAGGGACTCCTTATTTGCCCAAAAGAGTGCTGCTTCATGCTGACTTTCCAGGCTTATGTAAACAGATGTAACTGATAGCTTCTCCTGATAAAGGCATTCTAAGTTCTCTCCCATTAGTAAAAGCTTAATTCAAGAATGAAAGAAAACATTTTGCCCCAAACTCACAGCTAGCAACATTGCAATATATTTCTTTATTAGAAAATTTTAAGAAATGCTGTCTGACAGTGCATTCGATGTTGTTGTTAAATGCCGTTGAGTCAGTTCCAACACATAGCGACCCTGTATAGGGTTTATGAGTAGCAGCTGGTGGGTTTGAACTTCTGACATTGTGGTTCACAGTCTGGTGCTGATCCTACAGCACCACTAAATATCTATTTGTAAGAAGCAGTTTAATTACTGATCAGTGCCTCATTAAGAGCCTAATTTGGAATCCACTCAAAATTACATTTATATCTGCTACAGGAAGATAAACATTTGAGAATCTAAGTTTATCTACAAGCATCCAACGGATAAAGGAATATTTTTTATTTAAAAAAAATTAAGTATACATAACAATTTGAAAGTTACCAAAATAATCATTGTACCTTGTCAAGTAACATTTTCAATATAGGAAATACTTACTTTTTAATTTTATTCATGTATACAGCAAATATTTTTATTGTGTCGGAAGCACTGTGTTGTGCACTGAGATTTCAGCAGTGAGCAAAGCAGGTCACGTCACTAACTTCAGGGAGCTTATGTCACACTTGGGGAACAAACAGTATAATATAAATATGCATACTTTGGACATGTTATCAGGAAGGACCAGTCCCTAGAGAAGGATTGGTAAATGCTTGGTAAAATGAAGGTCAGTGAACAACAAGATGAGTTGGCACAGTGGCAACAGCTATGCAGTCCAGTGTATCAGCAACTGTGAGGATGGTCCAGGACCGGGCAGTGTTTTCTTCTGTTGTACATAGGGTCACTATGAGTTGGAACCAACTCAATGGCACTTATCAACAAAAAGCATTATTATAAAACACTTAAATTATGGCAACAAGGAATTTGAAATATTAACTAATATGCAAGAGTTAAATAATATACAGAAATGTGAAAAAAATGTACATGTCCCATGACAACATGCATTTACAGGGCATATAAGTTTAAATAGGTGAGACTCTGTTTTCAAAGGGTATGATCATCATAGCTTGAAAGTTTTAGTAAAGAAAGTAAGATTTGAACCTGAACAAGCCATGTATGAGAGATGTCAGTGATCTCACCAATAGAAATCATTTAGAAATAACAATCTTATGTTAGCATACTAGAATTCTTGGGTAAATTTTACTTACAACAAATATACATCTATAGAGATGTCTTCCTGAGAAGAAATTAATTTTTTTAAATGAGATAAATTCATAAAGTTTCCAATGTGAGTGTTAACTCAGATTTCCATTCCAAGCAATAATATCGGTAGAAGGAGCTTTTAATAACATGTTGAAATGTATTGATTTTTACTGTAAAAGTAAAGCTACAGATTTTCAGACAATCTGTTCATCGAATGATGTCTTAAAATACTTGAAAATTGGATCGTGCTTTCCAATATCCTAATGCCACTGACTATACATCAGCTGGGGCCAGGGCTGGAATACCTATCAGTGGCCCTTACATATGGTCCATTGACTTCCACACAGCATACTGTCTAAGTTCTTAAAGTCAGTGTCGAAAATTAAAGCGTCTGGGGAGCTGCATTGCCCAGAAGTTAGACAGTTTCACTTCTGTCACATTCTATTCATAGACTAGGACAAAACACCAACTTTTGATGGGAAAAAAATATTTTGCACACATTTTTAAAACACAGTAACTTTCTAAACCACAAATGATAAAGATACTTTCCAAATTCCACAGTAAAAAAAACTCGTTTTATTTTTAACTAATATCTCTTTATTAAACAATTTCAGGACTTTTATTCTATATAAATAGACTTTTAAAATCTTTAATAGTTGTTCTATCACAAATATTCTTGATCTTAAAGAAAATTGCATTGATACTTTGTATAAATTAAAACTTTGAATGAAGTGCATTTGATCTTCTGATTTTATTTCCTTGAAATAGCTAAGTGTTTATAGCATATGTAATGATTAATCTTTTCCGTTTAAACATGGAAGCAATAAACAGTTATTTAAAATATTACTAATTTATCATTAATAATATACATTCTACATTTACATATAAGGAGCTCTGGTAGCGTAGTGGTTATGAATTGGGCTGCTAACCTCAGGGTCAGCCGTTCAAAACTACCAGCAGTTCCTCATGAGAAAGATGAAGCTTTCTGCTCCTGTAAAGATTTACAGCCTCGGAAACCCTGTACAGGGTTGCTATGAGTCAGAACTGACTCCACGGCACAAAACCACCACCACTACATTTAGGTATGTTTTACTTTGCTTAACGGAGAAATCAAAGAGAAAAAGTTTGATTCTAAAAGCATTATCTTAACAAACAAGTTATTCTTTCACTAGTACCACTATTAATTGGGGAAAACACTTTCATTGCTATTTTATCACCTCTGATCATTCAGCGCCAAGCTAGCGCTTCACTGGTTCTTGCTTTCCAGGTTGGGACATCACCATCCAGAAATGATGCCTTATTTAAATCCTTTCAAGATCTGGTCACCAGACTAGGGGTTTTATTTCTATTGTTTTTACCTTGTTTATTTTCTGTAAGAAGACAAGTTTGAGAAATCAAAGTTAACCTTACAATACAATATTTATTGTGTGGTACATTTTAAGCTCCAATCTATTTTCTGAAATTTGAAGACAACGTTAGAGAGAAAAATCAAAATATTTTGTAACAAGATTTATCCTACCCAGTGAGCCAGCTGCCCTCTTCTCAGTTTGTGGAAATAGTGATAGCACACAGAGAGCTGGAATTTATTTATTTATTTGTTGAACTTTTTTGTGTGAATAATTGAGTGACGTTTTACAGAGCAGATCACCAGTTTTGCATTAAACAGATCATGCACTTTGTTTTATCTCAATGACTGCAATCCGTTTCATTGAACAACAGTTATCCCACTTCCTCCCTGTAGTTCCTATTTCCATTCCACCTTCTTTTCCTCCCCTTCTCAACTTTTGTTCTTTGTTCTTAAATGTTGCCCGCTTCATCTTGAATGACTGACCCCTTCATCTTGAATGACAGACATAGTGAACACAGTGTACCTTTTTAGTGTTTAGAGTTGTTATCCATCCTATATACTGATCTACTGCTTGGATGAAAATTGGGTCACGAGAGTGAGTTAGATTTCAGACGTGAAGTGTGGTCTAGGACCATAGTCTTGGGTTTCTCCAGTTTCTTTCTGACAACCATTTGTTTTGTTTTGTTTTTTAATTTTGAGTTTTGTGTCATAGGGTCTCCCACTTTAACTGGAACCTTCTAATGTGATCCCTTTTAGGGCATTGGTAATTGTAGCCAGGCACCATCTAGCTGTAGTCTCAGAGTCATACTGATTGTTGATCACATGCTCCATTGACCAATTGGACTAATTGATTCCAAATGTCTTCAATTATCAACACTCTTCTTTCTTCCCAATTGTTGCAACTTAGATGGCTGATCATGAGTTTTTAAAATTCCAGTCACTATCCACCAAAGTAGGATGTAGTACATTGCTCTGTGGATTATGTTATGCTAATTGACCATGGTGTCCTCTGAGACTATGGTTCTGATAGTCACCTCAGGCCCAGCAACTCATTGCCTTAAGATGTTTTATAATATCTAAGAAGTTTACATCATAGGTGTGTTTGCGTCAAAGGCAAATATCCATATAAAAATATTGTTTTTCACACTCATATATATTCGTGGATGTACTCCTCCCTCCATACCCATTCAACCTGTGTGTCTTTCCATGGTGTGGCACTGTGGGCTAATGCGTCAGACTGCAAAGTCATTTGAACTGCAAGGTCAGTGGTTCAAGCTCACCAACTCCTCCTTGGAAACCCTCTGCAGGGTCACTATGGGTTGAAATTGACTTGATGGCACTTCACAACAACAACAACACCTATGGAACACCATCTTTCCAGGATTGTGCGTATAACACTATTTACCTATATTCCCTTTAATTCTTGAAAATATTCCTGGGTCTTCACATGTCTTCAGCATTCTTCTATCAGCCTTCCTCTTTTTACATCTTGTCCTCCCCATTATCTTAGTTAACTTGTGTCTGCTCTCTGGTCAGTGAATTCCTCTCTCTTCTCTCCTGCCCCGCCAACCATCACAACATATTTCTTCTAAGAGTGCTGGGATTCTGAGAAAGGACTCTGATTTGCCAAGTTGTTGTAAAAAGTTCAGCTCTGAATCAATGAATCAAAGGATTGTTGTTGTTGTTAAGTTCTATCGAGTCGGTTCCGACCCATAGTGACCCTGTACAGGGTTTCCGAGGGTGTAAATCTTTACAGCAGTAGAAAGCCTCATCTTTCTTCCGCGGAACGGCTGGTAGTTTTGAACTGCTGAACTTGTGGCTCGCAGCCCGATTTGTAACCACTACGCTACGAGAGCTCACTAGTGACCAAGGAATAAGTTCACTGTAAATAAATGAGCCCTTGGCTTACAATTCCAGTTTTGGGATAGGTTAGGATGGAGAGAAGATGATGATTTCCTGAAAGAGAGAGAGGAGAGAGACTGTGTCTGTATTGTAGCACTGGTGGTTGTGTGTTGATTATACAAAATAAACAATATCCATTCAGTTTGTTAAGTTTAGACTTGTACATAATGCATCTTTAAAAGATGATTGATTCATTAATGTGCACTAAATACAATATATTATTTTTTATTAGGAGATCCAGCTGTGCCTAAAACAAAATACATTGTCATTAATTTCAAATCAACACAGCGCTGTATTAGATGTAAATGAGAAACTACGTACGTCACTTTGAGGACTAAGGTATACTTAACCCAAGTCCTTCTCAATTGCTTCATCTTTCTTTGCAGCATTACATTGACAGGGAGCTGACAGAAATTCAAATTAGATAAAGAAGATGTTAAATGAAGGATATCATTGCTGATATCATATAGCTCTTGGTTGAAAACAGAGTATAACAGAAGAATTTTACCTGTGTTTTATTGATTACGTAAAGACATTTAACTTTGTTGATCAAAAAAAAAAACCAACAAAACATGGCTAACATTGCAAAGAATGGTAAATCCAGAGTAATTCATTGTTCTCATCCAAATTGTGTACCTCTCTGGCAGTTCCTTGTTGGTGTAATGCTGCACCCATTTAAAAATGATCTTTAACAGAATTTTACTTGAGTGTGATATTGTTCAGTGATTTCTGTTGGAATGGGTAGGGATTCGGATCTATTCCATTTGGTTGATCTGCTAGTTCTTGCTCAAATTTCTTGGTATAGATGAGTGAACACTTCCAGAGCTACATCAATTTCTTGAAGCATCTCAATTGGTATTCCACAAACACCTGGAGTTTTGTTTTTCACCAGTGTCTTCAGTGAAACACGAACTTCTTCCTTCAGTAACTTCAGTTCTTTATTATATGTTATCTTCTGAAATGGTTCAATGTTGACCAATTATTTTTGGTATGGCAACCATCTGTCCCTTTCATCTTTTTTTTGATGCTTCTTGTGCTATTCAACCTTTTACCTATAGAATTGTTCAGTATTGCAACTTCAAGATTGAATTTTTTTCTACAGTTCTTCCATCTTGAGAAATTCTGTGTATGTTCTTCCCATTTGGTTTTCTAACTCCAGAGCTTTGCACATTTCATTATAATACTTTACTTTGCCCTCTCAAGCTGCCTTTTGATTGAGCTATTCTAAATTATAGAAAAAATTTTGTAGTCTCTTCTGACATCCATTTTGGTCTTGTCTTTTATTTCCTGTACTTCTAATGACTTCTCGGTTTCTAAATGTATGATGTGTTTGATGTCATCCTACAACTCACTTGTTGTTGTTAAGTGCTGTCGAGTCAGTTCCAACCCATAGCGACCCTGTACAGGATTTCCAAGGGTGTAAATCTTTACGGGAGTAGAAAGCCTCATCTTTCTCCCACGTCTTAGGTTATTAATGTTCAGTGTGTTAAATGCAGTCTTGAGATAGTTTCTAACTTTTAGTGGAATATATTTAAGGTCTTGTTTTGGCTCTTGTGAAGTTGTTTTCAATTTCTTTAGCTTAACTTTAACTTGCATATGAATAGTTATGGTATGCTCATCAACATGATCCTGACCTTGTTCTGACTGACAATGTTGAACTTCTCCATCGTCTCTTTCCACAGATGTGATAGACTGTCTCTTGTGTATGAATATGTCAGCTAATAAGGTCCATGTGCGTAGTGTTGTTAGGTGCTGTCGTGTTGGTTTCAACTCATAGCGAAACGCATGCTATGCACAACAGAATGAAATATTGCCTGGTCCTGCCCTATTCTCACATTTTGGTTATGGTTGACAACGCCCATTGCTGCTGCCACTGTGGCAATGCATCTGATTGGAGATACACTTCTTTTTTCTGACCCTCCACTTTACCATGTGTATGTTGCTGTTGTTGTGTGCCGTGGAGTCGGTTCCGACTCATAGCTACCCTGTACAGGGTTTCCGAGGCTGTAAATCTTTACGGGAGCAGAAAGCCTCATCTTTCTCCTGCGGAACAGATGGTAGTTTCGAACTGCTGACCTTGCGGTTCACAGCGTTCCTATTTATGTTACTGAAAAAAAAAAAAAGAAAAAGAGACTTTCTGCTCCGATAAAGATTTACAGCCTTGGAAACCACCCTATGCAGGGTCGCTATGAATTGCAACCAACTGACTGGCACATAACAACAAACAATAACCACAGTGATTAGTTGTTGCTCATGCAAAATTCTATCATGTGATCTCCAGCATCGTTTCTAACACCCGGGCCATATTTTCCAATAGATGATCCTTCTTTATTTCCAACGTTCATATTCTAATCACCTGTAAGTATCAATGCAACTTGATTGCATGTCTGATAATATCAGTGTACAGAAGTTGGTCAGAATCTTCAGTTTCCTTATTTTTGCCATTTGCGGTTAGTGTAAAATTGAGTAATAGTCATATCAACTGGTGTTCCTTGGAGGTTTAGGGATATTGTCTTATCTCTGACAGCCTTGTACTTTAGAATGGATCTTGAGATATTTTTAATGATGACCATGACAACAGTCCTTTAAAATTTATCCTTCTTGGCATAGTAGACCATATAGATGTCAGATTCAAAATGGCTAGTCCCAATCCATTTCAACTCACTAATGCCTGGGACCGATGTCATTATGTGTTCCATTTCATTTTGATGATTTCCAATTTTATTAATTTGATACTTTGCATATTCCACAGTCTGATGGTAAAATGTGTTTGAGTTGTGTTTTCTACTTTTGTATTGTACCACATTAGAATATGATGGTTCTCAAAGCTTTGCTCCATCCAAATCATTAAGGTTGATAATTACTTTGATAGAATATCCCTAACCCAGTTGCATTTTGAGTGCCTTCTAATATTAAAAGGCTCGTCTTTTTACAGTATGTTGTTGATATTAAGTGCTGTCAAGTTGGTTCCAACTCATAGAGATGTTCCATGATTATTACTAAAGAATTCCATACCAATACTTTTGTTGTTACTAGATGACCAGGTCCTCTTTCCTAATTTGTGTTCATTTGAAAGCTTCACTGAAACCTGTCTACCATGGGTGATCCTGCTGGCATTTGAAATACCTATGATATAGCTTTTAATGGCAACAAACTACCACAATATGACAAAATGACAGAAAAGTTGTGGTTTAGGATGATAGGCTTATATTGGCAAAATTCAGTTACAGTGGTTATAAATAAGAGGTTGAATGTTAAGCATTTTATATTTTGATGTGATTTGAGAAAAAAAAATCCCACATACATTAGTCCAAGTAAAAGCATACATTAACATTTATGAAATAAATTAATCACCTTTAAAAACATCAAGAGCTTTATAATATAACCAAAAGGTGCAGACTTTAATTCCTTCATGCAAGTACATTTAGCTCTTAAATTTTTACAACATTTTATTATTCCTAAGCTTTTTGAATAAATCATTTTTAGGATATAATACTTCTCAAATTATTCATTTCAAAAGAAGAAAAACATTTTACAGTATTAGAGACATTTAGTATCAGGAAAGTGAGCAAAATGCAGAGTTCCTGAGACATTAATTTTGAATTTACTCAATTAAATACTATGTCTCTCAGAAACATAGTAAGAATTAGTTCTAACCTCCTTATAACTAAATTATTGCTTTACAACTTTTGGATAAGGTATAAATAGAAAGTATTAGATTGTGAAAAGGCAGAGAATGCCTATGATAGATAATTCATTTATATGCATTATAAAGGATCTACATAACGCAGTGGCCAAACTTCATCTCTCATACTTTCGACATATTGTCAGGAGGGACCAGTTGCTGGAGAAGGATATCATGTTTGGTAAGGAGGAGGGTCAGAGAAAAAGAGGAAAACCCTCAGCGAGATGGATTGGCCAAGTGGCAGCATCCATGGGCTCAAGCGTGGCAACACTAGTGAGGTTGGCCCAGGATCAGGCAGTGTTTCTTTCTGTTGTGCATAAGGTCGCTATGAGTCGGTACAGACTAATGGCACCTAACAACGACAACATAATGCAAAGGAGTCATGGTGGCATACTGGATTACTAGCAGGGCTGCTAACAGCAAGGTCAGTAGTTTGAATTTATTAGCATAAATTAATCTCCGCAAGAGAAAGAGGAGACTTTTTGCTACCAGAGAAGCTTTACATCCTTGTAAACCCTATACAGGGTTTCTGTGAGTCGTGAGTTGGAACAGACTAGGTGGCACACAACCATCATCATATTAATTGCAAAAGCGTATTTTTAAAAAACCTCATTTTTTTTCAGACATGATTCATGAGACATCAAAATGTAAAACTGTTCCAGGTACTAAGACAAGGCAA
The DNA here is from genome assembly GCF_000296735.1 of Chrysochloris asiatica. Taxonomy (NCBI): domain Eukaryota; kingdom Metazoa; phylum Chordata; class Mammalia; order Afrosoricida; family Chrysochloridae; genus Chrysochloris; species Chrysochloris asiatica. The sequence continues at coordinate 4,250,398 of NW_006408736.1, forward strand.
AGGGTAACAACTAAATGTTAACTAATGGAAATTAAGTAAACCAAGTCCTTGAACTTACCTTAGAAAGGTATTTAGTAGCATAGATTACAATATAAAGAGATTGAAAATAATAATTAAAATTTCAATTAGAGCCTTTATTGGTTGTAAGTAGATGGACTTGGAAGAGAATTCTAAAAATGCAATATGTACAGTTGGGCTTTTGGGAATTTACCAATAGTAGAGGATTTTGTGAGTGTTCAGCATTAATTATGATGGCAATGTGGAGAGGTTTCATTAATGACTACAAGTGGGCACCTGGATTTTATGGTAAGGTTCCAGAGATGGAGATGTGATTACCCTCATCTTCTCCGGTCCCAATTTAACCTTTAATCTAAAGTAGATTTAAGGGGGAGGGGAAGTAAGGTACTTAGTTGAAATTACTACTTTTCTTTTAATGAGGGATATGTTCATTTTAATAAGATTCTAAGCAAAAAGGTCTAACAAGGAGTAATTGATATCTGAAAATAGTAAACTTGCTAGTTTTTAAGTATATGCACTGGACCAGTTGCCAATTTGATGATGCTGGTACTCTCACAAGTGCTAATCCCATTTGAATTTGTGACTCCAGGTATTGGTTACATACTAGAAAATAATTCAAGACAAATAGAGATAGTTACACATCACTTTCCACCTGTGCTGCTGGGGGTTATTGCACTGGAATGCAAAGTCGATTTGCATAAATATCACACTCAAGTCAGTGGTTCAAGCTCACCAACCATTCCTCGGAAACCATTCACAGGGTCACTATGACAGCACATAACAGCAACAACATATTGTTAAAGTAGAGGATCAGTGAAAAAGAGGAAGACTCTCAACAAGATGGATTAAAATAGTGGCTGCCACAAGGGCACACATATAGAAACAATCCTGAGGATGGAATAGGACCAGGCAGTGTTTCTTACTGCAGTACATAGGGTCAGTATTAATTGGAATCAATTCTGTGAAACTTTAACAACAGCATACATGGAGAAATTTAATTAGAAAAGATATGTCAAAAAAAAGAAAAGAAAATGATTGCTACTGTTTTCATATCACTATTTTCTTGAAAATATATTCTATTTTAAAAATAAAATAAAATTAAAAATATTTTTGTAATAAATGAGAGTAAATGACAGCTACAATGAAGAATACATTTTGAAGTAATTCTTATCTTTGAACATATATATCTAATCCTATATTAAAGATTGTAGTTAGAAATATACTTTTACATAGAAAAAATGTAATATTTGTTTTGCAAGATAAAGATATATAGCAATTATACAATGTCTTATTGTTGTTGTTTTGTTGTTAAGTGTCGTCAAGTAGATTCCGACCCATACTGACCCTGTACAGGAGCAGAAAGCCTCATCTTTCCCTCGCGAAACAGCTGGTAGTTTCGAACTGCTGACCTTAAGGTTCGCAGCCTAATCCGTAACCACTACACTACCAGAGCTTATACAATGACAAAATCCAGCAGCAGTGTTTATAAATAAGAGAATGTAAGTTAAGCATTTTTCTAAGAAAAAAAAATCACATATACAGTAATCCAAATAAAAGTATACATAGACATTAATGAAATACATTATTAGGGTTATTGCATTTAATTTTTAGGGAAAAAAAAGTTCATTTTATTTTATAGTAAAACAGATCATGGAAACCCCACATGCAAGAATGTATACTTTAAAAATGTAACACAATTACTTCTGTAACCACAGCAGAGGCTTTGGTACAATTGATATTTTGGATCTTTGAACTATTTACATAAGCATGCAAAAATTGTGCTATTTAAATAATGAGCCAGAGATTTCTTCTATGCCTGAGCAATCTTTAGAGTTTAGAATACAGATTTTCTAAAATGTAAATATTAAGTGTATTACTTGAATAACCTTAGATAGCAATTGAATGTTAAGTTTGTTTCAGATGAATTTCATATTTAGTTGTAAAGGAAAGAGAATGGGGACAGTGCTAATTGTTCTTGATTATTCTGTACACCCACCAATTTTATGTTATGATTATAAGCAAGACCTTTTTTCTTATTAAGCTATTTTTCTAACAAAAGGTGTTTATCCATAACAACAACAGCAATAATAAAATACTCAATTAGAATTCCCAAAAAAACTGAGTTTCAATATTTCTAAGAACCAAAGAACCGAGTATTGTCTCATACCTACAATTATATTTTTAAAAACGTGTGAATAAGAGTATGTAGTTTTCATAGGTTTTATTGAAATCATTGCTGTTCTTATTGGAAATCACATAGGAGACACAGCTACAACCCTGTTTTATTGATGTGAGTTTTTTACATGAAGTTTTTTACATCAAGTTTTACAAGTTTTCTGTTTTGTCTCATAGCAGTGATGGACAGTAAAATGTTGTCAAGTGTGCACAACAAAATGATGTCCAATTGGAAATTATAGATGAAGAAACATGTGCAGTTTAAAAAAATTTAAACATCAAATAAAATGACTTCGTTTGTACTTTAAGATGCATATCTTATATTTATACTTGGCTAGATACTTTTCTTACATTTGGGATGTTTCTTTGATTTAAAGTCATTTATTCATTTCACAAACTTTCATATTTAGGAAAACCCGTGTTTTTAAATAGTTACATTGGAAAATATTTTTCCCTTAAATTTGACACTTCCTTTGTTTTTCTAAAATGGATATTTTAAGCATTTGACATTGATTGTTTTTTTTTTTTTAATGTTTTATTGTGAATAATATGATAGTTTACATGGGAGAACTTCAGTTTTACATTCATTCCATCATATATCATCTCACTGCCATGGTTCCAATTCCCTCCATGCATCATCAACCACCCAAAGGATATATTCCAGAAATCTGCCCCCTACACTTCCCCCTCCTCCCTCCAGTTTTCGGGCCACAGTCCCTTTCCCTCTCTGGGTCCAAAGTCCCCAGTCACTTCATCACTCCACGTCTTCATCACTGTCTCCATCTCAGGCATCTCTGTTTCTCTGGGTAGGGTCCCGCCCTCGGCTCTTCTCCGTTGATGGTCCCAGAGGCCTCCACTCCTATCCTGGAGAATTAATCACTCCCTTCCTTGTTACAAAACTTCTACCTTTGCATTTCCAACCCTCATAGTCCGTCTTGATAAGCATTATTTACTACAGTATCACGAGTTACCCATCTGTACCTCCTTTCATCAGCTCCACCCAGACAGATTGAATAGTGCCTACTGGAGCTTCTGCCTTCTGCCATGCTCCCTAGCACCAGGTTCCCTCTTGAAAGCTTGTAAGCCAGTCATTTCTTGCCTTTGTAGACCCCCCTCCCCATTTGAGTATCCAGTGTCCAAGCTGCTCTTCTCTGTCCACTCTGTGTGTGTGTGTGTGTGTGTGTGTGTGTGAATGTTTCTTGCTGTGAGGATTTGTTCCCTCTTTTGAGTCGCTGCTCCATAGGTATAGGTCAAGTTCATCAGACTATATCAGGTCACTCTTTTTTTCTTTCTTTCTTTCTTTTTCCCCTCTTCTTTCCTCTCCTGGTTGAGCTCCAATCATCCAGTCATCTGGTCCAGGTCACGTGGGTATCATCTGCAGGTGTGGACACTCCTGTGCATATGTCCTCTCTTCCCGTCAGCCGGTAGCTCCACTCTCCTCTTCGAGTCCTCCCTGGCCACGCCACTGACTCTGGGCCCAAGAGACCCCAGGCCTCTTCACGCTGTTTGCCAACCAGGTCCCCAACTGGGTCCATAGAAGTCCACTGAACATTGTAGGGCTTAGCTTGCTGCTTCATTGCTGCTTTTACCCCACTTCTTATCACGGGTGATGTGTGTGGTCACCAATCAGAGCATGCATTTCCGTTGAGTTTTAGTCTTGGAAGGGGGTTTGCATTGAAAGGACCTGGCCACTTGCCTTGATGTTTTCTAGGGAAGCGATTTGTTTGTTCTTGTAGTAATAGCCCATCTGCCTCTATTTTTCCTTCAGGTCTTTCATTCAAGAGGTATCTTTTATTCTTCTAGCCACTCCAGGCTGGTCTGCTCATCCTCTCAAGTGGAGATTTCTCATCTCTGGAGATCTGGATGTGGTTCCGGTTTCTACCTATAGTTTTATGTATTGC
>NW_006408736.1:4255614-4280595 GCF_000296735.1 Chrysochloris asiatica
GAGCATTTCTTCATATGTTTGTTGGCTGCCCTGATCTCTTCTTAGTGAAGTGTCTGTTCATATCCTGTGCCCACTTTTTAATTGGGTTATTTGTCTTTTTCTTGTAGAGGTGTTGCAGTTTCCTGTATATTCTGGAAATGAGTCCCTTGTTGACACTGATTTTTGAATTTTGTTTTATATATATTTGTTGGGATTTTCTTACATTATTGGTGTTGGGTGCAAATGAGATGTTCTAACTCATAGGGGATACAAAGTGACAGAGTAGAATTTCCCTATAAGAGTTGTTTGCCTGTATTCTGAGTGGCAATAGATCCCCTGTGTCTTTGTCTAGCATAATTTCTTGCTGGGTTACAACTGCCAAACTTTTGGGTAGTAGTCAAACACTACCAGCGCTCTTCTTTTCTAACATTTTGTAACTCACAATTTTAAACGCATGACAAAATGTTCTTTGCCTTTTTCCGTGTATAGGCAGTCCATGGGTTATGAATATCCTTGTTACTGACAACTCTTACTTGTACAGTAATGTTATGTAAATGTGTCCTTACTTTAAAACTATTGAACCAAGTCATACTTGTAACAAATTCTTCCTCACAATCACCAAGACTTGCTGCACTTGCAGGTATAAATCACTGAAAAGACTGAAAGCCTTTTCATGTATTAAAGTATGACTACATAAGAACTGTGTACACCAGTTCTGACTTTGGTACCAATTCTTAAAGACGTAGTTAGAAACAGATCTCATTTGTAACCCTGGGACTGCATGTATTCATAGTTTCTAAAATCATAGTTTTTAAGGAAACATTTTATTTTAATGAAACATATTTTGGCTAATTTATACACTTACAATATAGTAAATAAAGCTATATATGTTTGCTGATTTATGAAAATTTTAACTTTATGTGTATATATAAAATATAATATATTGTATCTGTTACTGAAGATTAATGAAATAGGCTGCAATGTCGGTTTGAACCACAAAGTCGGTGGTTCAAACTCACCAGCTGCTTCTAGGACACCCGATACAGGGTCACCATAAATCAGATCCAACTCGATAGCACTGAACAACAACATGTATGTATATTATATATATTTTATGTATACACTGGATATATATATATATAAAGGAGCTCTGGTAGCGCAGTGGTTATGAATCGGGCTGTGAACCTTAAGGTCAGCAGTTCGAAACTACCAGCCACTCCGCAGGAGAAAGATGAGGCTTTCTGTTCTCATAAAGATTTATAGCCTTGGAAACCCTGTACAGGGTTGCTATGAGTCGGAACCGACTCCATGGCATATAACAATAACAACAACAACAACAACCTGTCTGCATATTTGATCAGTTTCAGACTAAAGACACTGGTTGTTGTTTCTATGAAGTACCGTTGAGTTGGTTCCAACCCACAGTGAGCCTGCATAGGGTTTCCAAGGAGCGGCTGGTGAATTTGAACCACAAATCTTGTGGTTCAAACCGACCTAAAGGTAGAGTGCTTATCCTACAATGCTACACCAGGACTCCTCCATTGTCTCTACTCACAGATGTAGTCAATTTGATTCCTGTGAATTGCATTATAGTCACTTTTTGTATAATTGAAAAATGGTCTTTTCAATGAATAAATCATTGCTCTTACAAAATTCTAACATGACACCTCTGCCATTGTTTCTATTACCAAGACCATATTTTCTAACTAGAATTCTTTCTGTTTGTTTCCAAGTTTCTCTTGCCAATCACCAGTAATTAGCAATACATTTAAATTACATGTTGGATTAGTTTCAGACTGAAGAAATTGGTAGAATTCTTCATTTTCATCATCACTGGCTGTAGTGGTTGGTATATAAATTTGAATAATTGTGGTATTAAATTGTCTTCATTGTTGTTACTGTTGTTAAGTACTATAGAGTAGGCTCTGACCCAGCAACCCTGTATTAGTTTTCCAAGGAGTCTGGTGGGTTTTAACCACTGAATTTGTGTTTAGCAGTCCTGTGGTTATCCTATAGCACCACACTAGGACTCCAGTCTTCCTTGTAGTCACATAGATATTATTGTATCACAGACAAATTGTACTTTAATATATATATATATTGAAATGCTTTTTTGACCAAGAATGCAAAGCCATTCCTCTTTAACTTGTCAATCTTGGCACAGTAAGTCATACAAATGTTTGATTCAAAATGCCCAAACCAGTCTAGTTCAACTTACTAATGCCTAGAATATTAATCTTTATATGTTTCATTTTTGACAATTTCTAATATTACTAGATTCAGACTTTGTACATCCCACATTCTGATTATTAATGGATGTTTGTTAATGGATGTAGTGGGTTCAATGTCAGGTTGCTAGTTGATAGACTAGGATATAAAGATGAGGTAGTCTGCTTCTGTAAAGATTTACAGCCTCAGAAACCCTAAGGACCCGTCCTGGTCTGTCCAAGAAAGCCACTGTGAGTCAGAATGGACTTGACAGCAGTGGTTTGATTTTTGATATGAACAATAGAATTGAACATTGCCCTATTTTCTGTCATCCTTTATGATCTCTAGGATGTTGCAGCCCCTTGTTGTGGCCTTTGTGCCAGTCCATATCACAGAGGGTCTCCCTGGCCTTCTTGGCCATTGGCTTCACCAAACATGATGTCTTCCTTCAGTTGTTGATTCATCTTGATGAGGAATCCAATGCTAGTATGTCAGAGAATGTTTTGCTGTGATCCATGAAGTTTTAATTGGCTAATTAAAAAAAAAGAAGAAAAGCTTGTCAGATGTTTATTTCAAGTTTTTCTTAGTCAAGAAGCTTTGCTGAAAAACATCCGGTGTGGGCAATTCCGTTCATCTTTGAAATACCCGTGGCATAGTTCCAGCATCAGAATAATATACACGTCACCATAGTAGGACAAACTGACAAACACATTGTGGGACAATTTGGAACCCTTCTCAAATTTGACAGACAATTCAGAGCACACAGAATTAATGTAAATGTGTTAGGTACTAAGTGAAGCTCAGATTGTGCAACATGCTATAAGGGTCAGAATGATTTTTTTGTTATGATGTCTATTTAAGAGGAGTAACATGGCCACATTTATCTTGTACAGTAAGTGTTGTTGTTGTGTTGTTGTTAAGTGCCGTCGAGTCGGGTCCGACCCATAGCGACCCTGTACAGGGTTTCCGAGGGTGTAAATCTTTACGGGAGTAGAAAGCCTCATCTTTCTCCCGCGGAGCGGCTGGTAGTTTCAAACCGCTGACCTTAAAGTTCGCAGCCCGATTCGTAACCACTACGCTAAATTATGGATAAATGACTGTTGAAAGGAGAGTTTGAATATATAGAAAGTAGAGAAGAGTTTCAAAAGTTCTGACATGTACATCGCAGTCCTAACTGTGGATGAGATCGCTTGTGAAGAGAATAAAGAGTCCTAAGAAACCTGTGGAAAAGAACAGTATAGAAGAATTAAAGGAAGAGGAACCAGGAAGGAATGTTTGGAGGTATTGAAATGGAAACTCAAAGTAGATATTAATAGATTTGGAATATGTTATATTTGAATTATATGTTTGAAATATATCTTAAAGGGATAACATCATGCCATTTACTAGATTTCTATGCAAATTTTATTACTTAACTTTTCATTTATCACCAATCAATTTTTTTCTCTCTCATCAAACAAAATGGTAATCTATGTAATGGTTGAGAAGGCCTTGTAAATTTTCTTCATTAGAGGATTTTAAAAAGTCTTAAATATTAGTATGTATATATTATAGGGCTCATACTTTATATAGTTACATTTTAATGTTTTTCATTATAGCAGTGACATAGGTGGGGCTTCAAACAATAAATCGAAAAATTGAATAAAAAGATAATGGAATTTTTCTAGTAACTTTTAAAATCACTTGCATATGTTTAATACAAGGTAGGCCATATGATAATTTTTAATGTTGCAAGAAATGAATAAATTTCTCAATATACATAGCTGAATTCTTTATAGTAGAGAAAAACTGATGTCTTATAAGATTGGCTTTAATTACCTACACACTTTTTTAGTTTTGAGTTTTCTTTCTATGCTTCCTCACTATTTCTTTTAGCATCTTATAGTTCCTCTTCCTTCCATTCCCTTCGGTATGAACTGCTCTCATATGCTTTCTCTTTTTTCCCCTGACCAAATCATGCTTCATCTAGTGATTACTTGGAAATATTAGGACAAATATAGTGTGATCTAAAAGAATGAGAAATTACTTTATAAATGAATAATATAGACGTGGTTTTGAGTCAGATAGTCCTGAGGGTATATTCTAGTTGCACAGTTTCTGGCTGCATGACTTTTGACAATTTCCTTCTTTGAGCTCAAAATTTTTCATCAGGTAATTAGACTCATAGATTTGGATATGAGGATTTAAAGACAAGCTATACATATAATACATCCAGGACAATGCCTGGCACTTAGTAAATGATAGTCAATTGTTAGTTTTACTGTCTTCCTCGTTCAGTGATGTCTACATTTCAGTAGAGAACAAAACCCTCATCCTCCAATCCATTATGACTCATTCATAATGACTCAATAGAGCAGAGTAGAACTGCTTCATAGGGTTTCCATGGATTTAAGAAGATCAAAGAACACAGCCTTCAGTATGGATTATATCGCGAAATCCTTACCACTGGACCAATAAACAACATTCTTATCAACAGAGAAAAGATTGAAGTGGTCAAGGACTTCATTCTTCTTGGATCAACTATCAACACTCAAAGAAGCAGCTGTCAAGAAATCAAACGACATATTGCATTAGGCAAATGTGCTGCACAAGACTTTTTTAAAGTGTTGAAGAGCAAGGATGTCAGTTTGAGAACTAAGGTACACCTGATCAAATCATGGTATTTTCAATAACCTTATATGCATGTGAAAGCTGGACAGTGAATAAGGAAGACTGTAGAAGAATTGATGCTTTTGAGTTATGATGTTGGAGGAGAATATTGAAAATGCCATGGCTGCCAAAAGAACCAAGAGATGCATTTTGCAAGAAGTGCAGCTAGAGTGCTCCTTGGAGGCCAGAATGGCCAAACTTTGTCTCTCATCCTTCAGACATATTGTCAGGACGGACCAGTCACTGGAGAAGGATATCATGTTTGGTAAGATGGAGGGTTAGAGAAAAAGAGGAAGACCCCCAACGAAATGGATTGGCTAAGTGGCAGCATCGATGGACTCAAGTGTGGCAAAAGTAGTGAGGTTGGCCCAGGATTGGGCAGCGTTTGTTCTGCTGTGCATAAAGGTTGCTGTGGGTTGGTACTGACTCTATGGCACCTAAAAACAACAAGTTTACAAAATTGCTACATCACTCTCTCCCATGGAGTAGCTGGTAGGTTCGACCCACTGACTTTTTGGTTAGCAGCTGAGTACTTAACTTCTGTGCTACAAGTGTTTCTTTAATGCTAAGCAATGCCTTGTGCTTCAGGGAAACAAACAAAAAAAAAAAATTAAGGAGCTAGTGAAAGGTAGATGAATTCCATGTTGAGGAGTGAGCCACCTTTCTATAACCTCTAAAATGATACACTGGTTTCCTTGGGAGGCCAGCATGGTCTGTCTAGTTGCCAATCCAATGAAAACATTTTAAAGCTTGCCAAAACTTTTTCTCATAGACATTTTCCCTCACGCTTCAAATTCCAGGTGATTTTTAAATGTGTGACCTATTAAAACATTTTTGGTAAGAAAAAAAGTCTTTATATCAAGTAGCAGAGGCAGTAGCCCTGTGATTCTAAGTCCATTGCTGAGCAGAGAATTCTCATCTATCTGAAATGTATTTCTTTGTAAACTACCCTTAATGATTTGGTTTGGGCAGCCTGATCTCCCTCTGGAGATAAGAAGAAATTCTGTGAACACAGCATGCATTTTAGGACAGGAAGCAGGAAAAGAAGAAAGACTTAATTAAGCAGAGGTCTTCACCTGATTTTCCCTACTGTTATTTATAAGCAACAAATAGCCTTCAGATTTATACCTGTACTATACTATCCTACACTTTTCCTATTGGCTCTAGCACTATTCTGAAATAATGTGCCTATAAGCTTTAGATTAAATTGCCTAGTCCTCTGCTGTCTGTGTCTTTATCCTTCACCTGAAATACCCACTCCCTCCTGCCACCACACACACACTCACTCCATCAAGATCTCTCTGATAACATCCCTGGAGTAAAATGTCATGTCAAAGAATGTTTTCCTGTGATCCATGGCAGTAGGTCCAGCAATGTGCTCCCTTCTCCCTTTTATATATTAATAATAATTATAATAACAAAAACTAAAGTACTATTTGATGATGGTATTGAAAAATAAAGAATTTTGAAGGTAGAGAGTAGAAGGGGATTCTAGTACTGTTTCTACTTACAGCCGTACTTGTTGTTGTTAAGTGCCATTGAGTTGGTTCTGACCCACAGCGACCCTGTATAGGGTTAATGAGGAGGGGCTGGTGAGCTTGCAGTCTAGCCATTAACCCACAGTGCCAGAATCAAATGACTTTACTAAGATTCTCTACACGACAGACTTCTGAATTACAATTCTTAATACATGCATTGTCCTGTCTTCACAGGGAAGGTATTACCCATGAATGTGCTTCATTCAAATTGCAGAATAATTTAACATAAAAAATCTAATTAATGAAATTGAACAGCTAAGTGAAGAAAATGTATAATATATAGTATTCATAATTAAATTTTTAAAAAGTTCTAGAAATCTCTAATTGGAGCAGTAATATATCTTCAAAGATGATTTAACAGTCTTGTAGTTCGATGTTTAGTATATGTTTTTAGGATTCAGGTGTTCATACTATGAAGAGATCATTTTGTGTGGCCATTTCCTAGAAAATAGGCTTGCCGAAGCTAACTCTACCTGGACCAAGCAAGAGAACACAGGTGTGATGGAGGTAGGTTGGAAAAGTAGTTAGAAGAGCCAGAGAATCTAAAGAATTTTGTTTCTCCCTTTTCTGTTTACAAGTCTTGAAACTCCTCACTAGGTTCATAGCTTCAGTGGAAAGGCCTCTAGAATTTGAGTCACTGGCTCCCCTATGTGTCAGTGAATTTGCAGCAGTGGTGTGGCATAGTGAACTGTTGCCTTTTAATGCAGCTTCCCCTTTCCATCCTAGAATCATTAGCTCAGTTCGTTGGAGGAGTGGCTGTGGTTAACGTGGTAGCAAATGCTGTAGAATTATTTTATTGCAGCAGTGTGTCCTGGAAAGAGGATGAGAAGAGAAACACCCAAGTTTTTCTAGTTCTCATTAAAATCCACATGAAAACATACAAGATGAGACACTAAGACAATGAAATTGATTGAACAACATACTTAAACTGGTTTCTTGGCATGAATGAGTCCCCTTTACAGTAGTTATTGTAGGAGCCAAAGACTATAGTAACGTCGCCATTACTCACACTGTTTCGGACTCCTTTGTTGGCATTACCACTGGATTCTCTAGGATGTTCTTTGAATAATTCTCCACAGTGGCAAATATTCAAATTTAAAGAGTCAGTTCTGTTTTTGCCATTAGCAAAAATTTGAATGTGCCAAATTTGGTGAGTAATGCAGTGATCAATGTAAGAAATACAATTTCTAGCGATAAAAGAAAATAGATTACAAAATAATAGAACTGGATTTTTTATGTAATTTATAAATAGGCTCCATGTATTTCAAAAGAGCAGTTTTAAACATATTGAAACATGATTGCATCCTAGGAGTAATATCTACAAATTACTTACTTGATTGCATAGATTGTTTTATGTGTGTAAAAATGTGAGTTTTATTCTAAAAAATATATATATAGTTAAACTAATATTACATTTTTTGTGTGTTGAGAAACATTACAAATGTTTTAAGACTTCTTATTTAAGCAATTTGAAAGAAATACAAAACAAGTCTGTCTCAATTTAAAGGGAAGTACTTTGAGAAATAAAGAAAATCAATATTTTTGAAAAGTAAGAAATGTTAACTCAAAAAGATAAAGATAAATAAATAAATAAGCATTTTGTCCTGTATCAATTCATCTTAAATTCATCAATTCAACTTCTTCTTTTTGTCTGACCCTCTGCTTTATTAAACACAATCCTTCTCCAGAGATGGATCCCTCCTGAGAGCAGGTACAAAGTCTCTCCATCCTCACTTCTAAGGAGCATTCTGGCTGAACTTCTTCCAAGACACATTTGTATGTTTTTCTAGCGGTTGATCTTTTCATCGATATCATAACTCAAAGGCATCAATATTTCTTCAGTCTTCCTAATTCAACTTTCACATGAATATGAGGTCACTGAAAATATCATGGCTTAGGTCAGGCACACTTTTATAACACATTTGCCCAATGCAAATACATCTTTAGTTTCTTGACTACTGCTTCCATGGATATTGATTATGGATCTAAGTAAAATTAAATCCTTGACAACTTTAATATTTCTCATGATGCTGCTTACTGTTCTTACTGTGTGAAGAACTTTGTTTTCTTTATACTGAAGGCTGTAGTCTCTGATCTTCATAAGAGTGCTTCAAGTCTTTGCTTTGTCAAATCAAGCAATGTTGTATTGTCTGCATATCACAGTTTGTTAATGAATCTTCTTTCAATCCTGATGCAGCATTCTTCTTCATATAGTACAGATTCTAAAAGTCATGGAAAAACACGCCTAGTACTTTTTAGATACTATTGTACTTTTGTTTATTATAAGATATATTTTTTTATTTTTTTCTATGTACTTATTAATCTATTTTATTTAATTCTTATTACAGTTCTATACAATGTTATGTTAACATTGAATTGTTGCTGTTAGGTGCCATTGAGTAGGTACCAATTCATAATGACCCTATGCACAACAGAATGAAACACTGCCCGGTCCTGGGCCAACCTCACAATCATTGCTGCAGTCGGGCCCATTGAAGCTGCCATATACCAATCCATCTCACTGGGGTCTTCTTCTTTTTCTCTGACCCTCCACTTTACCAAACATGATATCCTTCTCCAGAAACTGCTCCCTCCTGACAATACGTCCAAAGTATGAGAGATGAAGGCTGGCCATCCTGACTTCCAAACAACACTCTGGCTGTACTTCTTTGAACACAGATCTGTTTGTTCTTTTGACAGTCCATGATACTTTCAATATTCTCCTCCAAACCATAACACAAATGCATCAATTCTTCTATGGTCTTCCTTATATACTATCCAACTTTCACATGAATATGAGGTTATTGAGAATACCATAGTGTTGCTTACCTTAGGCTCACCGTAGTCCTCAAACTGATATCTTTGCTCTTCAACACTTTAAAGAGGTCTTGGGCAGCAGATTTTCTCAATACAATATGTTGTCGTTTGATTTCTTGATAACTTTGGGTAAACTATCCAAATTTACTGTCAGTATTTAAATTCTACAGAATTGTTGCTCTACTCTATCACAAATAACAACCAAACTCATGATCCTGCTATTAACTTGATTCCAACTCATAGCAACCCTGGAGGCCAGAGGAGACTTGTACCATAGAGTTTCCAAGGCTTTAACCTTTATGTAAGCTGAATGTCACATCTTTCTCCTGTAGAGTGACTGGTGAGATCCAATCACTGACTTTTCAGCTAGCAACCGAGTGCTTAACAGTCTACCACTGAGACTCCTCTTAGATACTTTTCATTAAAAGAAGGGCATGAAAAAAGATAAAGGAAGAGGTAGAGAAACTGAATGAGATTTCTTTTTAATTTTTGTATTCTACATTGTTAACCAATACAGGATCTCTATGAGTCAGAACCAACTCAATGGCACTTATCAGCAACAGTCGTTAACTGAATGTGTCTGAGAGGGCATTGCTTTTAAAATGTTACTACTGAAAGTCTGGCCAGTAGACCAGTAGCATCAACAACACAGGGTAAGTTTAAGATACCTAAGTACATCAATCAGTAAAAGAGGTGTAAAAATAGCCCTTACCCCTTATTTTTTTCAGTGAAAATTTTATTTGCTCTTATTTAGTTTATTATTGATTTACGTTGAAAAAATTAGATTATTAAAAAGGATAATAAAATTTAATGGCAAATATGTGTGCTAAGTTAGGAAAGGCAGAAATTGTTATTGGGTAGAATTGCAAGATTTTTTCATTGACAGCGTGAAGTACAGCATGGTTTCTGAAGGGTGGATAATTTTCTGTTATGTCTCCTTGGTTAAAAAGTCTTAGTGATAATATGTTATGTTCGACAGAATAACAAATAGTGGATCTTTGTTGAGTGTATCCGAAGAGCAAGCTCAAAAATGAAATGGAAAACCTTTATATCTTAACTAGGGATTTCTGAACTAGGTTGTTTCTACTTACCTGTCAAGATTTTCTTTCCTCTTCTTAATGTGCACCAGTCCTGATGTGAAAAACCTCCTAGTAACATTGGAATTATGAAGCAATTCAAAGTCACTCATCTACAGGATGTATTTATAAACCAGTACTCAAGTCTAAATACAAACTGGGCTAAGGCACAATATCCTGTACCTCCCATAAACTTCTCTGGTAGTGTGTTATGTGTTGGCCTCCTAACTGCAAGGTCACAGTTTGAATCCACCAACCACTCCACAGGAGAAAGATACAGCTTTTGCTTCCATAAAGATGATGGTGTGTTTGAACTACTGACCTTGAGGTTCAAACCAACCTTAAGGTCCAGTACATTATCCTGCAGTGCACACCAGGATTCCAACTTTTCCATTAGTACTTGGGAAACGATCCATTTGTGCATCTCACAAGGAATCCTTAAACGATATTAGATTTTTGAGTTAGCAAGAGCTTTCAATGACATTTCTGTAATTCTTTATTCTGATTAAATTATCTAATCTTTAAAAAACAAGAGGACTAAAAGAACCTCTTGCAGTGTTGCTATAAAGATTAAATATGAAACACGTAAGTTGATAATAAACATTAACTGTACTGTTCAAACTCATAGTCGCTCGGAAACCAGGGTTGTTATGGGTAGGAGCCAACTTGATGGTACTTAACAACAACAACAGAATAGTACATGTAAGGTGGCACAATGATTGTTGTTGTTGTTAAGTGCCATTAAAATAATTCCCAAAACCCTATATAGGGTTTCTGAGGAGTGGCTGGTGGGTTTGAACCAATTTGAACTTGTGGCTCAAATCAGCCTGGCAGACCAGTGCTTATCCTACAGCACCACAACAGGGTACAAAAGGTTGGCGGTTCACAACCACGCAGGCATCCCCAGGGGAAAGACCTGTTAATCTACTTCGATAAAGATTACAGCCAAGAAAACACTATGGAACTGTTGTACTTTATCAAACAGGGTAACGATTAATCGATATTAACTTCATGGCACGTCACATAACAAGAATACCATTGCATATTATTGCCACTGACTTCCTGTTTTTCTTTTATAGACACTATGACTTTGAACATATTCTCTCATTTAGCAACTTGATTGTCATATCAATTATGCATGTATATTTGTTGTTGTTTAGTGTGGTAGGGTCAATTTCGACTCATTGCAATCCTGTGTAGGGTTTCTGAGGAGCAGCTAGTGAGCTTGAACTGCCAACCTTGTAGTTCAACCCAACATTGCAGTCTAGCACATTAATCCGAAACACCACACCAGGATTCCATATATATAGTAGTTGTTAAGTGCTGTTGAGTCAGTTGTGACTCAAAGCAACTGTGACTGTTGGAATGTTGAATTTTACAACTGTAAGCCTATTTCCGAATCAGTTACATATATATGTAGAGAGAGAGCATCCTAGTGTGGCACCATAGTTTTGTAAACTTAAATTCTCCATTGTTATTTTTATTATACTGTATTATATGATTTATCTGGAAGCCTTGGAAGCATACAGATTGATGTACTGCTGAAATCTCTATAGTTTGTTGTCATGCTTGATACATTTATATACTAGCTGGGAAATACTTAGAAAATGAAGATATTAATTTAGGTCTCAGTTGAGGATTCTGCAGGATAGACCTAATAATAGTGTTGTGAGTTTGCTCCAACTCATTGCAACTTCATGTACAACAGAATGAAATGTCACCTGGTCCTGCACCATCTTCAGGATCATTGGTGTGCTGAACTGTGTGTATGAAGGCACTTCATAAAGTACGTGAAACAATGAAATGAAAATATAGTGGAATTTTTAAAGAATAATGAAGGTAGGGGAAGACAGAAAAGAGAGTGCAAGTGTCAAAGGGAATAGAGGCAAACACAGTTATATAATGCAATGACAGTGATCTACAGGTAGATACAAGTAGTTACATGGCTGAATGGGCATAGAAGGGAGAGTAAAAGTATACTCACAAATATATAAATATTTTATAGAGGATATTTATACATGGGTACTTACCTTTGCTGCAAATATATCCTTACGAGGGCAAAATTATGAAAACTGCTTAAACATTATCAAACACCTGGAGGGGCTGAGTTGTGCTGCCTGGTGGCTCAAGACCATAAACTCAGGGGACATCATGGTCAATTGGCATAACATCGTCCACAAAGATATGTTTGCATTCTACTTTTTGTGAGTAGCAACTTGGAACTTAAGAACTCATGAGCAGCCATGTAAGGTTAACTATTGGTCTCTCCATTTGGAAGTAAAAAAGAGTGATGAAATTTGAAGATGCTTGGAATCAATTAGTCCAGTGGACTAACAGAACACATGAGCATTGGTTTCCATGTGCCTGAGAAAAGAAGACCTAAATGATGCCTGGCTACCACTACCAACTGCTCTGAAAGGGACCACATTAGAAGGTCCTGGATCGAGTGGGAGAAAATGTGCAACTAAACTCAAACTTATGATGAAAAAAAAAAAAAAAAAAAAGACTAGGATTACTGGTCAGAAAGAGACTGCAGAACTCCAAGACAATGACCTTTTGCTACCCAGCAAGTCTGGAACTGAACTTACCATTGTTGTTGTTAAATGCCATCAAGTCAGTTCCAACTCATAGCAATCCTCTATATGGTTTCTGAAAAGCGGCTAGTGAGTTTGAACCACTAAGCCTCGATTTCTAGCCAAATTGTAGATAGGTATATAGTGGGAACAACAACACTGGTTAGGTATACACACCATTGAAGGGTCAACCAATCAAAGTCAAAACAGCAACATTCACCTAAGGACCAAATTCAGAAGGGTTGGGAATGGAAACAAAAATCACAGGATGGAAGAAGGATAACTGATAATACATGGAGAGAATTGTAATCACTGAAATGAACTATACGATTTATTGAATTTAAATCTGAAGGTCTGCTCTGTATACCCTCACTCAATTCACAAGAAAAAGTTAAAAAAAAAAAATTAATGAAAATTTTCCACAAACTTTTTAAAGCCACCATCTATTTTGAGTTCTTTTCAGCCAGGTTCTACTCTTCCAGCAATGCATTCTGTTGTACTTCATAGGATTTTCATTGGCTAATTTTTATAAGTAGATCACTGGGCCTTTATTCTCAGCTTATTTTAGATTTGAAGGGCAACTGAACTCTGTACATATTTAAGAGTTTTGTAAAGATTGAATGATAGAATCTATCTAAGGAGATTATCATGTTGTTGTTGTTAAGTGCCTTCGAGTCGGTTCCGACCCATAGCGACCCTGTACAGGGTTTCCGAGGGTGTAAATCTTTACGGGAGTAGAAAGCCTCATCTTTCTCCCGTGGAGCAGCTGGTAGTTTCGAACCACTGACTTTAAGGTTCGCAGCCCGATTCGTAACCACTACGCTACCATAGTAGCATAGTATTTGACACATATTGAATACTAAAAAAAAGCTAACAAATATCACTTATCAGCCATCTTCAGAAGCAGTCTTTCCTGATAATGTTGCTATTTTTCAAAAATACTTTGAATTTATAATTTGGAATTACATTAAATTTAGTTTATTATCCACATAAGTAATGCAGTCTTTTCAGGCTTAGTACCTTGTTTATTTATTTTTTCATGACAAAAAAAAAATAATAATAATAATAATGTTTTCCAGACTACTATTCCTGTGGTTAAATTATTTCTGTTTGTTTCTAAAATTAAATAGCTATTCAAACATAAAAAACATTTCAACACTAAGGACATTCTTAAAAACATATCACAAAATCTGAAAATAGCTATTGGGGAACTGAATAGTTTCTGAGGAAGAGTTCAAAATTGTTCCGTACTTTTGTAAAAGTGTGAGAAATTCATGTAGTTCCCAAAGTGACACATTGGAAAGGAACAAACTTAAAAATATCTATTGAAAATAAGGACCCTTGATGTGGCACTCTGAGATAAGCACTGGATTGTGAACCACAAGGTCAGTGGTTCAAACGTACCAGCTGCTCCTCACAAACCATATACAGTGGCGCTATTAGGTGGAATGAACTTGATGGCAGTTAACATTGAAAATAAAGCTTATTACTTTATTTTAGTAACATTTATTTTATAACACATATTTTTATGTATTTTTCATTTTGACCTAATATCAATCTTACAAAAATGTTTTAAGAATAGAAAAAAAAATGCATGTACCAATGTTCATTACAGCATCACTCACAATAACCAAATGAGAAAAACAATCTAAATGTCATTCAGCAAATGAATGGATAACCAAAATGTGTTACATAATATAGTGGTATACTACTCAGCCATAAAGATAAATGAAGGTTTGATCCATGTTATATCATGAATGAACATTGTAAATATTATACTCTGAGAAATGTCAATACAAATGGAAAAATATTTTATAGATTCACTTATTTAAAGTATCTAGAATAAGCAGATATATACAGACCAAAGTTTATTGTTGGTTATCAGAAGTGGGAGGAAGGGGGAAAGAGTTATTCATTTCATAAGGAGTAGTATTTGTTTATGTTGATGGGAATTTTAGAATTATGGTAGTGGTTACACAATATGAATAATTGGATTATACAATTTATTACACTACTCCCTAAACAATGAATTTAACATTTGAAAGGCAAAGAAAAGAACAGAAAAAAATTTCCTCAATACACGTCACTCATAATTCTCAGATATTAAGATTTACCATCATTTAATGGATATACTCTCCATATATATACATGTATCTTTATGTGTATACAGGTATATGTGTATTTGTGTAAACACAGACACACATATACATGAGAGAGCTTCAACTGTTCGTGGAAAAGTGGAATTAAAAGAGAATGGACATTTTCCAAGTTTTGAAGTGTCCTTCCCCCTTGCCCCACATATGTATATATATCCCTGGGTGATAAAAAAGATTCAATACTCGAGTGTTACTGGAAATATTGGGAGTATGGAGGCTCCCTACAATAAGCACTGAACTGTGAATCATAGGACTTACAGTTCGAGCCCACTAGTCACTCCATGGAAGAAATGTGAGGCTTAATGCTCCCTCAAAGGTTTAATGACTTGGAAATCCTCTACAGGATTGCTATGAGTTGGAACTAACTTCATGGCACTTAACAGCAACAACTAGAAATACTGATGGTAGCTATGGAGATCTTTCTAGATATATGTGTAGATCATCAATTTTTTATATACAATTTTGGACTTATGGATTCTAATTTGACTTAGAATTTATGATTTTGTAAGATATATATATATATATATATATATATATATATATATATATATATTTTAAAGAATACAAGTTTTAGTTAGTAAACACTGTTCTAATATAAGAAGGAACATGGGGGGGATAATGCATGTTATAATATAGAACTTCAAAAGAATGTAGTTTTCAAAAATAATGACAAATGAGTGTAACTAAGAAAGATGGGACTCTAGGATTCGTAAAAACTTTAAAAAATAATAAAAACTCACATTATTGAACAAGCTCTGTTACAACCACTGTTTTAAGTACTTTACCCTATGAGAATATTACTTTCACAAAATTTTCAAATAAGAAAATGGGAAAGAAAAGCAGTGATTTTCTCAATAAAATCCATTTAAACATCCATGTAGACTTAACTTGTGTATTTAAAAAATATCTCTGGTATGTCAAGTTGAGATGGGAAACAAAGGAGATTTTTAGTAGTTACTGTAGGGACACATTTGGAGACTTTGTATCAGGGGATTAATACAATGGGGTATCTTTTGTTATGGAAAATCTGAGAACAAGGTGGAAAATGGCCTGTAGCAGAGAAAGTAGGTCACCCTTTCCAGCTAATAACCATCAGAACAGCACTTACTCATTTACAGGACCCAGTCATACTGGCTCTGTTTTTTTCCTTTCACATCATGTCCATAACCACTCATCTGTCAGTTGGTCACACTGTGTTGGCTTGCGTGTTTCTGTGATACAGCAGGGTCAGCAGATTTCAGCTGAGCTTCTATATGAAGACAGACTAGGAAGAAGGAGAGATAGACTATTTCCAAACATTAAGTTACTGAAAACCTTATGAATAGCAGAGGAACATTCATCACCAGAATATTGCATATTGAAACATGATGAAGAGCACCAGAATATTTTCAGACATAGTGCCAGAAGGTGAGCCCCTCAGGTTGGAAGGCACTCAAAATGTGACTGGGGAAGAGCTGCCTCCTCAAAGCAGAGTTGACCATGGTGATGCAAATGGAGTGAAACCTTTGGGACCTTCATTTGCTGATGGTGCACAATTCAAAATAAAGAAACTGTTGTAAACACCCATTAATAATTGAAACATGGAATGTATAAAATAAGAATCTAGGAAAAATGGAAATTGTCAAAAATGAAATGGCATTGTTGTTGTTGTGAAGTGCCGTCGAGTTAGTTCCCACCCATAGTGACCCTATAGGATTTCCGAGGAGCAGCTGGTGAGCTTGAACTGCTGATCTTACAGTTTAAACTGCTTTGCAGTCTGGCACATTAACCCACAGTGCCACACCAGGACTGAAATGGACTGGTATTGACCATTTTGAATTTGACATCCTCATGATTTGCTGTGCCAGGAATGACAAAATGAGGAGGCATGTTGTTGCATTCATCATCAAAAAGTATATATCAAGATCTGTCTTGAAGTACAACTCTGTCTGTGATAGGATAATATCCAAACACCTAAAAGGAAGATCAGTTAATACCGCTATCATTTAAATTTATGCAATGATAAATTTACTAAAGCCAATGATAATGAAATAGAAGAATTGTATCAACTTCTTCAGTTAGAAATTTATCAAACATGCAATCAAGATGTATTGATATTTACTGGTGATTGGAATGAAAAGCTTAGAAACAAAGAAGAATGAGCAGTACATGGAAAATATGGCCTGAGTTATAGAAACGATGTTGGAAATCGCATGACAGAATTTTGCAAGACCAGTGACGTATTCGATGGCATATTCATGGCAAATACTGTTTTTAAACAACATAAAATGAAACTATACACATGGACCTCACCAGACATAATACATAGAAATCAAATTGACTACATCTGTGGAAAGACACTGTGGAAAAGCTCCATATCATCTGCCAAAACAAGGCCAGGGAAGACTGTGGAACAGACCATCAATTGCTCAAATGTAAGTTCAGGATGAAGATGAAGAAAATTAAAACAAGTCCAAAACAGACTAAATATGACCGTGAGCACATCCCACCTGAATTTAAAGATCATCTGAAGAACAGATTTGATCCATTTGACACTAAAGACTGAAGACCAGAAAAATTGTGGAATGACATCAAGAACATTATACAGGAAGAAAGCAAAATGCCATTAAGAAGACAAGAAAGAAGGAAAAGACCAAAATGGATGTCAGAAGAGACACTGAAACTTGCTCTCCAACATAGAGAGGCTAAACCAAATGGAAGAAATGAGGAGGTAAAGAGATGAACAGAAATTTTCAAAGGTCAACTTGAGAAGACAAAGTCCAATATTATAACGAAATGTGCAAAGATCTGGAGTTAGAAAATCAGAATGGAGGAACATGCTCAGCATTCCTCAAGCTTAGGGAACTGAAGAAAAAAATGGAAGCCTAAACTTGAAATATTTAAGTATTATATGGACAATATATTAAATGATACAAAAGCATCAAAAGAAGAAAGGAATACCCAGAGTTACTGTACCAAAAAGAAATGGTCGATGTTCAACCATTTCAGGAAGCAGCAAAGCCAATGATTCTGCAGGAAGAAATCCAAGATGAATTGAAGGCATTGGAAAAGAACAAGGCTCTGGAAATTAACAGAATACATATTGAAATCTTTCAACAAACTGATGCAACACTGGAGGCACTCACCCATCTATGCAAGAAAATTGGATTACAACTATCTGCCCAACTGACTGGAAGAGATCCGTATTTGTGAACATTGCAAAGAGAGGTGGCCCAATGGAGGTCATTGGGCAATATGACTGATATCCCATGTAAGCAAAGTTTTGCTAATGATTTCTAAGATGGCTGCAACCATATATTGACAAAGAATTTCCAGAGGTTCAAGCTAGATTCAGGAGAGGACATGGGATGAGACATATCATTGCTGATAACAGGTGAATCTTGGCTGGTGATTGGAATGAAAATCACCAGAGAACAGAGAATATCAGAAAGATGTTTACCTTTGCTTTGTTGACTATGCAAAGGTTTTCGATTGCATGGCTCATGACAAGCCATGGATAGCATTGCAAAGAATGAGCATTCTGGAACACTTAATTTTACTTGTGTGGAACCTGTACATAGTCCAAGACACAGCTGTTCGAACAGAACATGAGAAAACTGAATGGTTTAACATAACGAAAGTTGTGTGCGAGGATTGTATTTTTTCACCATACTTCTTCAATCTGAATGGTGACCAAATAATATGGGAAGATGGGGTATATGAAGGAAAACATGGCATCAGGACTGGAGGAAGACTCATTAACAAACAACCTGTGATATGCAGATAACATACAACCTTGCTTACTGAATCAAAGAGGACTTAAAACATTTACTTATTAAAATCAAATGCTACACCCTTTGGTATGGATTGCACCCCATCATAAAGAAAACAAAAATCATCACCACTCGACCAATAAATAACTTCATGATAAATTGGGAAAATACCAGAATTGTCAAACACTTCATTTTTCTCAAATCAACAAATCATCAACACTCATGGAAGCAGCAGTCAAGAAATCAAACAACATATTCCGTTAAGCAAATCTTCCTTAAAGAAGGTTTTGAAGAGCAAAGATGTCAGTGGAAGGACTAATTTGTGCCTGACCCAAACCATGGTATTTTAGATAACTTCATATGCATGAGAAAGTTGGACAGTCCATAAGGAAAATTGTAGAAGAATTGTACATTTGAGTTATGGTGTTGGAGGATAATATTAAAAGTACCATGGACTATCAAGAAAAAACAATCTGCGTTGGAAGAAATACAGCCAGAATACTACCTGGAAGCTAATATGGCCAGACTTCTTCTCTCCTACTTCAGACATACTGTCTGGAGGTACCAGTCCCTGAAGAAGGATATCATGCTTCTTAAACTGGAGGGTCAGAGAAGAAGAGGAAAATCCCAACAAGATGGATTGGCCTAGTGGCAGCAGTGGTGGGCTCAAACATACATTGATTGTGATGTTAGTTCAGATCTGGGCAGTGTTTTCATGTTATTGTACATAGGGTTGCTATGAGTTGATACTGACTCAATGGCACCTAACAACAATAAGTATGGTGTCTTTCTCCTGTGATACATTCTTCCTGACAAAATGCCCCAAATACAAGAGATGAAGTCTCGAAATCATTGCTTCTAAGGAACAATCCACCCATACTTCTTCCAAATCACATTTGTTCTTCCTTCTGGCAGTCCATGGTATATTCAGTATGCTTTGCCAATAGTATAATTTAAAAGCATAGATTCTTTTCTCGTCTTCCTTATTTGTTGTCCAATTTTCATTAGCATGTGAGGTGATTGAAAATACCATGACTTGAGTGAGGAGCACTTTAATTCTTAAAGTTACAACTTTGCTATTTACCACTTTGAAGAGGTCTTTTGCCAATTTGCCTAATATAGTATATCTATTGATTTCTTGATTGCTCCTTTCAGGAGTGTTGATTGTGGGTACAAGACAAATGAAGAGAGTTTCCCTTTAACAACTTCAATCTTTTCTCCTTTTACCATGATGTTAGTTATTGGTCCAGTTGGGACATTTTTTTTTTTTTTTTTTCTTTTACATTGAGTTGTAATCCATTACATTGAGTTATAATCCATACTGAAGGCTGTAATCAACAACAATACTTAAGGTTATATTTTGGAACTGGTGGATTTGTTTTAATATTCTTCATCTGCTGCATGAAGTGCATATAAACAATTGATGACCTGTTCCACATTCGTCCCTGGCCTTGTTTTCACTGATGATACTGAGCTTCTCCATTGTCTCTACCCACAGATGTAGTCAATTTGATTCCTGTGTATTCCATTTGATGAGGTCCAATTGTATAGTCACCTTTTGTTTAATTGACAAAAGGTATTTTCAATGAAGAAGTCACTGGTCTTGCAAAATTCTATCATGACACCTGTACCATTGTTTTTATTATCAAGACTATCTTTTTAATTTGTATTGAACATTTATATTTAGAATTAGCAAGCTGGATTCAGTTTAGATTATTCCAGTTTTGTTGGCAAAATCCAAAGCATCATACTTAGGGGCCAGTAGAACCTACGCCTTCCTTTGTCCATCAGGCCTGATCAAGGTGTTGACCTTTCTATGTTAATGCCATAGAGCTTCTTTAAAGCCTGTTTGATCTGGTGTTTGCTGGCTTTGCCATCTGCAATGAATACAATGAATACTTGATGATGGCGTAGTGGTCAAGCTTGTTTCTTCTGGGGGTGATCTTCTGAGAATGTTTGGACTGTCTTCAGAGCCTCAGTGTCCTGGGCCACCAGAAGGTGACTGATGTGCAGATCTTCTTTTGTGTGTGTGTGTGTGGCTCTGGATGCCTTTCAGCACTGCCTTCTTAGCCTTCAGTGCCTTTGCTTTGGCTTCAGTTTGGGGAAGGGCAGGCAATTCCTTCTTCTCTTTCAGCGTTATCTTGGTAAAAAGGCTCCACTATGTTCTCTGGTAGCGTAGTGGTTACAAATCGGGCTGTAAACCACAAGGTCAGCAGTTCGAAACTACCAGCTGCTCCACGGGAGAAAGACAAGACTTTCTGCTCCCAAAAAGATTTAAAGCCTCAGCCTTGGAAACCTTGTTCAGGGTCGCTATGGGTCGGAACCGACTTGACAGCACTTAACAACAATGATTCTTTTGATTTCTAACTTTCTCATTCCAATCACCAGTAATTAGCAATACATTTTAACTTCATATTTGATGAGTTTCAGACTGAAGAAGTTAATAAACTTTTCAGTTTCTTCATCATTGGCTTTAGTGGTTGGTAGTTAAATTTGAATAATAATGGTATTAACTGGTCTTCCTTGTATACATATGGATATTATCCTATCACAGACAGCCATTGTACTTGAAGATAGACCTTGAAATGATCTTTTAAGTGATGGGTTTACTATGCTGGGTTCAATTTGTGGTTCCCAGCATTGTAAACCATATGATTGGTAAACTCATAATGGCAAATCCCAGTCCATTTCAGCTCTCTAATTCCTAGGATATCTCTTTATGTGTTCCAGCTCATTTCTCTTGACTTCAAATTTTCCTTGATTCATACTGTTCATATTCCATGTTGCTACTATCAGTGGATATTTGCATCTGTTTCTTCCCATTTTGAGTTGTGCCCCATCACCAAATGAAGGTCCCGAAAGCTTTGCTCCATCTACTTCATAAATTTCAACTCTACTTTGAGGGGCACCTCATCCCCTGCCATATTTTCAGTTCAGTTAACTGGAGTGGATTATCGTCTGGCAATATATCTGACAACTTTCCACTGATATTCATGAGATTTATTTTGCTAACCTTTAAGAAGTGGTCTGTCACACTTTCTTTCTTATCTATTTTAGTCTGGAAGTTCCACTGAAACTTTTCTATCATGAGTGAGCCTGCTGGAATTTAAAATTCCAGTGTTATTGCTTCTAGTGTCATAGCAACACATAAGCCACCACATGTATATATGATAACTGACTGATGAGCGGTGGCTGCTTTGTAGTGGGACAATTTAATGTGATGAATTGTGATAGTCTTTGTAGTGGGGTATAATGTGATGAATTGTAATAGTCTTTGAAGAGAGCTAAGCACTTCTAATGCTGTGTTACTGAATGTTGCTTTTGGTGGCCTGGGATCACTCAATGGAGCATGGAGGGAGAAGGGACTGAGACAACTGGGATGTTGGAGAGGTTGATGACTAAGTCTTGCAAATTACTCTGGATCCATCTTTAAATGCCTCATGTTGTAATGTTGGTATTTAATAATCAAGTCACACAAGGAAAGTATATTTAAAGTTTTAATGAATGCACTGTTGCACTGTGCTGGGTATCATATGATCTACTTTTATTTATTACTTGCCTACAGCTTAGATTTCTATTCATTGTAATTTTTTTTTTTTTTTTTTTTTGGCTTTAGGGGAAACCTAAGTACATATAAAGAGTTTATAATGTATTAGTGAAAGGCATTATAGAATAGATTATTGCATTTCAACCATTAGATGATTTCTAATTTTTTTTTCTATTCTTAGTTTATGACTTAATGAGTCGAGCAATATTTTGTACCTAAAAGTGAAGCAAAAAGTAAAGGGTGTTAAATGTGAACTAAAGGAAAAATCAAGAAGTTAAATAAAATAAAGACATTTATTTGGTTACGAATCGGGCTACGAACCTTAAGGTCAGCGGTTCGAAACTACCAGCCGCTCCGCGGGAGAAAGATGAGGCTTTCTACTCCCGTAAAGATTTACACCCTCGGAAACCCTGTACAGGGTCGCTATGGGTCGGACCCGACTCGATGGCACTTAACAACAACAACAACAATTGTTGTTATTAAGTACGGTTGAGTTGGTGTCAACTCATAGCAACCCTGTATAGTGTTTCTAAAGAGCAGGAGGCAAATTTGAACCGCCGACCTTGCAGTTCAAACTGACCTTATGTTTGAGTGCTTATCCTATACCACCACACCAGAACTCCAAAGGCACGTATAACATGATCAAATTCTTAAGTGTTTGGTCATTCACTGTAACAGACACATTCATATTTGCAGATTTATAATGAGTTTAAAAGCATGTTTCACTTGAGTTAATAAATTGAAAAAAATTCTAAATTACAGAGTTTCCAAAGACTCATTGCATGAAGGCTGAGTTTATACGCTTATTTTACTTCTGCTGATTGAATAGGTCTGAAATAATTTCTCTAACAATTTATTCAACCTGTATGTTGAGCAAATACTTTTAGAATCTGCACTATATGAAGAAGAATGCTGCATCAGGATTAAAAGAAGAGTCATTAACAAACTGTGATATGCAGACAATACAACATTGCTTGATTTGACAAAGCACAGACTGGAAGCACTCTTATGAAGATCAGAGACTACAGCCTTCAGTATAAAGAAAACAAAATTCTTCACAACTAAGCCAGTTAGTAGCATCATGAGAAATATTAAAGTTGTCAAGGATTTAATTTTACTTGGATCCATAGTCAAAATCCATGGAAGCATTAGTCAAGAAACCAAAGATGGGCAAATGTGCTATAAAAGTGTGCCTGACCTAAGCCATGATATTTTCAGTGACCTCATATTCATGTGAAAGTTGGACAATGAATTAGGAGGACCAAAGAAATATTGATGCCTTTGAGTTATGATATTGATGAAGAATATTGAATATATGATCGACTGCTAGAAAAACAAACAAATCTGTCTTGGAAGAAGTTCAGCCAGAATGCTCCTTAGAACTGAGGATGGTGAGACTTTGTACATGCTCTCTGGAGGGATCCATCTCTGGAGAAGGATTGTGTTTAATAAAGCAGAGGGTCAGACAAAAAGAAGAAGTTGAATTGATGAATTCAAGATGAATTGATACTGTGACTGCAATAGTCTGCTCAGATAAAGGAGCAATTGTGAGGATGGCAGTGTTTCTATTGGTTGAATTGGAACTGACTTGACCACACCTAACAACATGATGTTGTTGTTGTTGTTAAGTGCCTTTGAGTCGGTTCCGACCCATAGCGACCCTGTACAGGGTTTCCGAGGGTGTAAATCCTTACGGGAGTAGAAAGCCTCATCTTTCTCCCGCAGAGCGGCTGGTAGTTTCGAACCACTGACCTTAAGGTTCGCAGCCCGATTCGTAACCACTACGCTACCAGAGCATGATAGCAGTGATTTTACCAAAGTACTGGTATTTAAAAATATTCTTTCTAATTGAAATGGTGCTGTAGGGTAAAGCACTGGACCTCAAGGTCAGTCTGAATCACAATGTCAGTGGCTCAAACTCAACAGCCGCTCCTTGGAAACCCTATACAAGGTCTCTATGAGTCAGAACCAGTTCAATAGCACTTAACAACAACAGAGTCAAAACCAACTCAATGGCAATTAACACCAACAAAACAACAGATCTCATAAAATTATAGCAAACTAGAATACAAACATTATTGCTAAGAGTGTATTTTCCTCTTATCCTCACAAAGATTCCCCTAATGAATGACTGACTAATGGCTTTCATTTTCAAAGCTTTAGTCTTTAGTTGTGGGAAAAAAACCCAACATAGATAGGTGGTTTCTCTAGCATCATATCCAGTCAAATTACTAAACATTGTAACAAAACAAAACACAAACCTCCTACCATTTAAAACTTTACAATTGTTAGGAAATTCTTCACTTAGTTGCTTTGGGCATAAGGACAGCTGCTTGTTTATAGGACTGACTTAATTACTTTAAACATTGCCGATTGCATACTGTTCCTCAGCTACAGGATCATATTCAGAAATATCCCTACATCTCACTACTACCAAAGTTTAGTATCCATTTTGCTAATATGTTGAGAAAACTACTTTATTCAGAGCATATGGTCTAACAAATGTTAAATGCATTTTCAGATGTTGGAGTATGTTCAGGATCTTGGAAAGCTGTGAATTCTAACATAGAACCATATAGAATTGAGGGACTGTGGGAAAAGTAGACCAACAATATTATTTAAAAAGTAAGGAAAATATTCTTCCTAAGAGACAGGGGATAGTTATTTTTCCTTCTTCTGATAAAAA
>NW_006408736.1:4280695-4300746 GCF_000296735.1 Chrysochloris asiatica
ATATATTTCATACAAAATGTTTGCCAGTGTAAAAACCTTAACCATGAATAGTAATATGAAACACTTGGTAATGCATTCTCTTTAGATATTAAACATGAAAACAGTTCAATGTAGCTAGGATTTACAATTAAGTATTGGGTTCAGTCTCTTAAAAGATGTAATAGTGAAGTAAGTCAACCACAAGAGGACAAATATTGTATGAAACCACTATTATAAAAAGTCAAGAATAGGTTTTCACATAAAAAGAAAAAAAACTTTGATGAATACTGGGGTGGGAAGGGAAGGGTGGTAAGTAAATATAAAAAAAAAAAGTGTACACAGAAGTAACTTTTCTACTTTAAATGATGGGTACTTTGCCTTTTTATGTGTGGAAAGATCAAAAGAATTTAGAGAATTCTAGGGTGATTGATAGACTTAGGGGTTTTGCATTTGTTACCTGAGAAAATTTCAATACATTTTGTTTGTTGTTGAGTGCCATCTGGTTGGTTCCGATTCATAGTGACCGTGTATAGGATTTCTGAGGCAATAAATCTTTAAGGGAGCAGAAACCCTCATTTTTCTCATGTGGAGCAGCTGGTGGGCTTAAAGCACCAGCTTTGTTGTTCATAGCCCAGTGCTTATCCTACAAACCCACCACACATTTGTGAGGATATTTTATCCCAGTAATTCTTTTTCAGTGCAGAATAACAAAATATATTTTAACACCTTCCTGCCAAAGACTCTCTGAAATGTATATTTAAACAGATTGGGATTATGGGCACATTGCAACAAGATAGATATGGGGTATCTCATGAAGAACATATTGTTGTTATTGTTAAGTACTGTTGAATCAACTCAACTCTGACTCATAGCAATCCGATATAGAGTTTCTGAGGAGCAGCTTGTGAGTTTGAACTGCTGATCTTGTGATTTGCAGTCTAGTGCTGATTCTGTAGCACCACACCAGAGGAGTCCAAGAAGGTGTTGTTATTAAGTGCCATCGAGATGGTTTTGATTCGTAGCAACCCTTTGTTGGGTTTCCATAGAGTGACTGGTAAGTTTGGACTGTCGGCCTTGTGGTATAAACTGACCTTACAGTGCTTTATCCCATGTTGCCAAACCAGAAGGTATTGGTGGTTGTAGTTGTGTGCCATGGAGGCAGTTCCAACTCACAGAGACCCTGTGTAGGGTTTCTGAAGCTGTAACTCTTTACCGGAGCAGAAAGCATCATCTTTCTACCATGGAACAGCTGGCAGTTTCAAACTGCTGTCCCTGAGGATAGTAGCCCGATTCATAGCTATTAAACTACCAGAGCTCCTTTAAGAAGGTATTGTTGTTGTTGTTGTTGTTAGGTGCCATCGAGTTGGTACCAACTCATAGCGACCTTATGCACAGCAGAATTAAACACTGCCCGATCCTGAGCCAGCCTCACTACTGTTGCCACGCGTGAATACATCTCTTTGGGGGGTCTTCCTCTTTTTCTCTATCTACCTTACCATGCATGATATCCTTCTCCAGCGAAAGGGCTTATTATAATTAAGATACCCACCCAAAAACGTACCCTTTCTTACTGACATATCTATGCAATACTTCATTAAATTTGTCTTTTAAATATCTGATACACAGACACCGTGCATAATAAGTAGGTATTTGTTGTTGTTGTTAAGTGCTGTTGAGTCTGTATAGGATTTCTGAGGAACCACTGGTGAGCTTGAACCACTGACCTTGCAATTAAAGCAATTTTGCAGTCTGGTGCATTAACCCACAGTGAAGGACTTATTTATACACTATGTCTGTGCATTAAGTATTTTAAAGACAGATTCAAAGAAATAGTGCTGTCTCTACATTAGATAGATATGTCAGGAGGCAAAAGATAGTTATTTGGGTAGGTGTCTTTATTATTCTTATTAAAGCTATAATAGGTAAAATTCCTGATAATAGCTAGGATAAGAGAGTTATGGTTTGCACAATGGTCTGCATTTAGTCTGTGTTTAGACCTATTTACAGAGTTGTTTTTATTCTCTTGGTCCATCAGTCACATAGTGGTGGTGTCTGATGTTGATGTTCTATAAAATTGCTTATATTCAATAAGAAGACATTGTGGCCCATTTGTGAGTGTCAGACCACCAAAGTGTGGGTAACAGTGCTGGGCTAGCCCCCAGCTCTTGGGCCCTCCTTTGCTTTTCCTCACATATTGAAGCATACAATTCTAACTGCATGCTTTGCAAAAAAATCTAATTTAATGTATGATATGATTGTTTTCCAAGTAAATACATGCATATTTTTTCATTCTTCATATAAGTCTTTCTCCATCACTGGATTGCAAAGTCCACAAAAGCAGAAACCATGACTGTTTTATTAAAGCACCATCCACTCCCAGTTCTTAGTGCTAATCTTTCATGTTTGATAATAATAAACAAAACTAATACTATTGAGTTCTCATTATATGCTAGTTTAATTTAAGAATTTTGCATTATTGTCCTTATTGAACAAGGCAACACTCTAAGATGAATATATTAGTATCTCTGTTTTTAAAATGAGAAAATGGAGGAACAGAGAAATTAAACAACATACACAGTTAAGTAAATGGCAGGTTAAGGTTTCAAAGTCATGAAATTTGATTTGCAGATTTCCTGTCTGTATCGCTATGTCCTGTTACTACTGGAGTTGTCAACAAGCTCATATTTAGTCATGACACTTGGGGATAGGGTCAGGGGCAAAGTCTAGAACTCTGTAAGTGTGGATTCAAATATAAAACAGAGTGAAGGATGAACCAAATAGTTTAGTTCAGAAACGTCATTACAAATCTAAAAGGGTGAATACAATGGAAGGTGTAATATTGCCAAACCTGAGACATGTTTATGTATGAAGAATAGTTCATTTACAAGAGCACAAACAAGTGAGCACAAAGGACGTACAGGTGTAGAGCTGTCCCTCACCAAAATGATGGACAACTACATCAGTGTGGACTACATCCCTATAGTTTTAAATGCATTTTAGACCCAATGACATAATGTTCCCTTAAGATTTTCGCTGAATCTGTGGGAACTGAGCATCAACATGGGGTTAAACATACTCTGAGAGCCTATGATTGATCAGACACTGTGCTAAATACTAAAAATACACAGTGAATATACGGTACTAATGTTTCTTTTTATTTTTGTTCATACCATTGAAAGATCCTTAATCTTCTTATTTAAAGTCAATGAATTATTATTATTTAATTCAGAAAGATTGAGATAGATTTCACTGCTCAAACATACATTTTCTAGAAAGACAGCAAAGGCCTGTGGCTACTTTTGAGTGACTAGAATGTTCTGGTAGTGAAAGCTGTAAAGTTTACAGCTCAGTTATCATAAGGAAAAAAAAATTCTAAATCAATGCTTATACTTTATTAAAAGGGTGGATATTTGTTTGCATAATTTGATTTCATTAAAATTTCCAAGTAAAGTTGTTTATTTGCCTCTATATCCTATATTGGAAGTGTGGCGACTCTGTACAATAAGCGCTGGACTGTGAACCATAAGGTTGGCCGTTTGAACCCACCAGTCATTCGGCAGTGGAAAGATGATGGCTTTTTTCCTTTTGCAAAGATGCACAGCTTCAGAAGCCCTATAAAGTGTTGCTGTGAGTCATAACTGACTTTAAGGTACTAACGACAACTACAACAAATGTTCTTTATCAGTCTTTTCCTTCGATGCGCAGCTTTTCTTGCTTGTTTTTCTTGTGCAGTTTAAAATTTGCATTTTTTCCCATTTTTCCATAATGTGTACTGGTGCAGTGTGCTATAAAATAGAAATTCAGAGACTTGTTTCTCTTTCTGTGGAGCAGAAGCATGATGCCATTTGGTTTTAGGTCTGAGTTTTTTATTGCATACGAGGGACAAGGAGTCATGTTTACGAAACCAAAGAATGTCATGGAGATAACCAAAATTCTGGAGGTTTTGAAGATACTAAAAAGTGTGCATCTTACACTTTTATACCACAACTCATGATTTCTATTATTCATTGCACATTGTGATATTAGGTATTCTTATGGGGATTTAGTATGTCATGCTTAAAAATTGAAACATCCAGTTAAAGGAAAGAAACAAAACCAGTTTATCTGTGATCTTTTGTTTCATTTTTTTAAGAGGAAAATAAAGTTTGCTGATAAATACTATGCCATAACTGTCATTTCTCTTCATTTATTTTTACCTGATATATTTGTCATAAATAAGAACGAATGAGGTTGAAGAAGTTATAATTCACACACAAACCCAAAAAATCATATTGAACATCTTTTCTTGTACCCTTCATTCAACTACTTTGGAAAGGTTGAGAGTATTAAAAATTAATAAATACATTACAAATTAATAAATGTTCAATTATCTCTCCATGGTCTCTCATCTTTCATAAGTAGTGCCCATTGTAAAGTGAACTGGCCTTATTTTTGCATTCAGAAGTATGGAAAGTTGTACATTTTGTTAGAAACAGTGTCTTGATGAAAAGTAATTAATTTTATTATATAAAAATACAAAATAAATATAAGCACGTTATTGATATGTTGAAGTCCTGAACTGTGAATATTACCTTTTTGGAATTAGAGAATTTGCAGATGTAATCAAGTTAAGCTAAGATTATATCGGATTTTTGTGGACCCTAAATCAAATGTCATTTTAAGGAGAGAGAGCATTGGAAACTGAAAAACAGACACAAAGAAGGATATGTGAAGATGGAGAAATTGGAGCAAGTCTGCCAGAAATCAAGGAATGTCAAGGATTTCTAATAACCAGTAGAAGAAATTAGACGAGACAAGTAAGGATTCTTCTCTAGAGCCTTTGGAGGAAAGAGCTCTTACCACACCTTGATTTCAGACTTCTGGAGTCCTGGTGTGGCACTGTAAAATAAGCACTAGACTGCTAACCACAAGGTTGATGATTCAAACCCACATGTCACACCTCGGAAATTCTATGTTGTTGCTAAGTGCTTGAGTTGGTTCTGACCCATAGCGACCCTGTATAACGTTTCCGAGGAGTGGCTGGTGAGCTTGAACAGCTGACTTTGCGGATCAAACCGACTTTACAGTCCAGTGCATTAACCCACAGTGCCACACCAGGACTCCTGGAAACCCTATACAGGATCGTTATAAGTCAGAACTGACTTGAATGTATTTAACAACAGCAACATCCTCCATTCAGCAGAAAGAACTGAAGAAAATATATAAATGTTGGGGTGCAATATTGAAGGATTCGGTGGGCTAAATATTGAATGACACGTGAAGCATCAAAAGGAGATGGAAGGAATACACAGAGTCACTGTGCCAAAAGGAATTGGTTGATGTTCAATCATTTCAAAAGGCAGCATATGATCAAGAACTGATTGTATTGAAGGAAGAAGTCCAAGCTGCACTGAAGGCATTTGGCAAAAACAAGGATCTAGGACTTAACGGAATACAAATTGAAATGTTTCATCAACCTGAAGCAGTGCTGAAGGTGCTCACTCATCTAGACCAAGAAATGTCGAAGACAACCACCTGTCTAATGCTTGGAAAATATCATTTTATTTGATATATGGCAATTTTTTTATGGTTTACTACATGTCTTCTAAGTTATAAAACTACATATTTATGTCTATAAATCATCTAGTTTTGTGTCCTCATTTATCTTTAAAAAAATTCAGTGTGAATGTTTTCATGTTTTTTAAATGACATTATTGTAGAACCCATTTATATGAACTATTAATGCTAAAATTATGTTTTATTTTTGAAACAAATGTTTGCCATCAGAATACTTGGCATGCAAAAATATCAGCTAAATTTAACTTTCAAATCAAATATGTATATATACAGTCATATGAGGAGTCCTGGTATAGTGGTGCTAAATAATCCACTGGACTTCAAGGCTTGTTTGTACCACAAGGTTAGTGGTTCAAACCCATCATCCACTCCTTAGAAATCCTATACAGGGTTGCTATAAGTCAGAACCGACTCGACAGCACTTAACAACAGCAACAAAATGATTATTATATGACTGTAGCTGTTGTTAGGTGCTATCGACTCAGTACCGACTCATAGTGACCCTATGCACAACAGGATGAAACACTGCCCAGTCCCGGGCCAACCTCACAATTGTTGCCATGCTTGAGCCCATTGTTTCTGCCACTTTGCCAATTCACATGACTACTGTGTATTAAAATACTAACATTTATCTGACAATTGTCCCTAAGTCACTGCATAGCAATGGAATTCCACCTATTTCTCCATGTCAGGGTCAAGGATATGGGAGTCCAAGATGATGCCAGTTTCTCATCAGATGGTTTTGTTTACATGAGTTGAGCTTTTTTAGAATTTCTCTGCTATGTATATGGAAACAGGAAGAGAGCTTAACTTTAGGGTATTGTTGCTGTTAAGTGACTAGAAGTCAGTTCCAACTCATAGAAACCCCTTATACAGTTTTCAAGGAACAAATGTTGGATTTGAACAACTGACCTTGGGGTAAACAGTCTAGTGATTATCCTACACTGCCACATCAGTGTTCCTGGGAGAACATATGATAAAACGAATTGGGTTATGAAGTTAATTGTGTCACCCAAAATATATTTTGAAGTTCTAATCCCTTCTCCCTGTGAAGATGTTATTAGTTATCATTAAGACTCACTGCAGGGTAGTGTGGATCCTAATGCAATTCTCATAAGAGAAGACACAATAAAAATGGAGTGTGTTGGCAGCTTGAAGCCAAGGAATACCTGGGGCTACCTGAAACCTATACAGAAAAGCAAGAAACCTTCTTAAGCAGAAGAATCTCTACCCCTGAAACCAACACACTGAATTCAGATGATTGACACTTAGAATTGTAAGATAATTTATTTGTTGTTGAGTGTTGTTGAGACAGTTCTGATCAATAGCGACCCTCAGTATGGTTTCTGAGGTGCAACTGATGGGCTTGAACTGCCAATCTCGTGGTTAGCAGTTAAATGCTTGTCCTACAGTGCCACACCAGAACTACCACCCATTTTGTGGTATTTTGTTATGGGGGGGCCCTAGGAAATGAGTACTGGTATGGTACTGTAGGATAAGCACTGGACTTCTAACTGGAAGTTTGGTGGTTCAAACTCATCAACAGTTCCTCGATAGCCCTATACGGAGTCACTATGAGTTGGAACCAACTCGGTGGCACTTAACAACAACAGGAAATAAATACAATAGAAAAGAAGCAAACAAAATTTCTATATTTTTAAAGTTTTGCTAGTATATATTAAAATAGGAACACATTTATTAAAAAGGCAAGTTTTAAAAATTAAATTGTTGACTCCATGGTACATAACCATCACCACCACCCACCACCACTGTGGTAGTGGTCCTGTGCCCTGAGTCGGTTCCAACTCATAGTGATCCTGTATGTGGTTTCTGAGGCTGAAAATCTTTATGGAAGCTTACAGCCGCATCTTTCTCCCATGGAGATTCAAACTGCTGACGTTGCTATTAGCAGCCCAATGCATAATTCACTATGCCATCAGAGCTCCTTAATTAAATTTTAATGGTTAAATTTTATATTACTGATAGGTTGGTGGTAGGGGCATTCTGTAACCTATCATTTTACAAGAATAAAAACTTTGGTCAATTGTAAATATAGAGGCATTATTGACTCTGCCAGTAATGTTGTTGTTGTTGTTAAGTGCTGTTGAGTTGATTTCTACTCAACAGCAACCTTGTATAGGGTTTTCAAGAAGCAGTTGGTAAGCTTGAACCATCGACCACACCAGGACTCCATTGGAGATTGAATAGGAGTAGTTAATTTAGGAATGTAGCTAATTGTTGTTGTTGTTAAGTGCTGTTGAGTTGATTTCTACTCAACAGCAACCTTGTATAGGGTTTTCAAGAAGCAGTTGGTAAGCTTGAACCATCGACCTGACTGTTCAAATTGACCTTACAGTGCAGCACATTAAGCCTCTGTGCTACACCAGGACTCCCTGAGAGCAATAGAAGACACAAAAAATAAGGCCCTAGAAGAGATATATAGGACTTAACCAAATGTTGTCAACGTATTTCTGTGATTCAGTTCCTCTCCTATCATTAATAGAAACTGATCATCTTTTTTTCAAGAACTTTGGTAATATCCTTTGGATTTTAAAAGTAGTCTTAAAGGTATCAAATAAAATTGTATTTATTCAGTGTCTTTAATTATGTATAATTCTTAAATTGTCCTTTAAACCATCCCTGAGGTATAGCTGCAGAAGTGCCAGGCTGCACAACTAATAAGCTAATATTTATTGCTTTGGGGAAGAAAGTATTGTTTGTAGTAAGCAAAGTTGTCAAACAAGTTAAAAATGATCTAACTATGTGAAAAACTATTACTCTAGACTATAACTTTAGAAATGCTGATCTTTAATGTAGTCTAATCTGCCCTTCATTTGTTAGTACCTGCAAAGGATGGTTGGAATGCATTTTCACTAGTTTTGCTAAAAAAAAAAAAAAAAAGTTTAGTCCTTTGTTTTAAATGTAAATGCTTTAAATGTACATGCATGTGGGGTTTTTTTCTTACATTATGACACTATTGCAAGATTATAGTGTTTTAGGAGAAAGAGTACATCTATTCCAAACTGATTTCTGTTTTAAATTAAAAAAACAAACAAATTCTATATAGCCTGAGTTTTCTTTTAAGAAAATGCTTTCTAACTATGTAGACAGTAAAGTTTTATAGCCTTTTTTGCTCTCAGTGTCTTTTCTGTGAGATTTGTATTACACACCTACCATATATAGAGTCTTGGTGTGTTGCTGTAAGATAACATTCAACCACAAGATCTGTTTAAACCGCAAGGTTGGAAGTTCAAAGACATCACCCACTCTTCAGAAACCCTATTCAAGGGCACTATGAGTGGGAACCAACTTGAAGGCAGTAAACATCAACTTACCACTTAGAGCTATTTTGTTAAGATTAAATTATACCACAGGTTCATATTATAAAACATTCTATCCCTTTCCAAACCTTATAACTGAATATTTGATTTGCCTGAATCTTACTTTATTTTTTTCTGATTTTTCCAGCTATAAAGTACATTTTATTGGTCTAAATTGCATATATACTTTATAGAGGTCTTAAAATGTCCTGAAGTAAAATTAATTTTTATAAGTTATTTGTATCTCTCTCTAATTTAATATATGAACTCTATATAGTAAAATTTGATATTTAAAATACATAATTAAATATAAATTATGTATATTTATATGATTTATTAATGTAATACATATTTTGCTTTGTTTTACTTTAGAATGCCAAATTTGTAAAGTGAATCTACATATAGAGTCACACAATTTGGTTACTTCTGGCTCATAATTGTGTTCTTGTTCAATCTTCTGAGTACAATTTATTCTCTTAAAAGTAGTTCTGCCAATATTTTAACCAATTCAATTATACAGCCAACTTTGTTAGATATGGGATTATACCTTATCCATAATTCACCAATAATTGTTAAATTATGTCTCTTTGTGACATCAAAACAGGAAAGTTTTGATAATCATTAACTTTTAACCCAAAAGCCTTTTTCCTTTCCCCCCATGCAATATTTTGATGGCACACAACTACCACCAGCATACAATATTAACCTATTAGTTCCTCTAGTACATTATATATAGTATGCAATTCTCTAAGACTAGGTGACAGCCGCTACTGTAAGTGCTTTATATGTTTGATATAATTTAATCCTCACAGTATCCTAATGAGATTAGTAATTATTATCTCCATTTACAGAGAAGTAAACGGAGGCACCAAAAAATTAATAAATTAACCTAAAGTTAGCTCTCAGTGGAAGAACTAAGACCTGAACTGAGCAATCTGATTCCTGATTTTACACTCTTATCTTAACATTGTTTTTTGTATCATCTCTGTTACTTGTAATGCATTCTTTATATGTGAGGGAGTATTGCAGTGGTGCAAACGGTTAACATACGGGACTGCTAAGAGATGAGGCTATCTGCTCCCATAAAGATATGCAGCCTAGGAAACCCTGTGCAGGGTCACTATGAGCCGGAATCGACTCTACAGTACTTAACATCAACAACGACAACAGCTGAAGGTTGGTGAATTGAACCCATTTAGAGGTGCCTTGAGAAAGAAAGGCTTGGCAAATCGACCTGCAAACAAATCAGTATTTGTAGCTTGCATCTACTTTCACAAACATGGGATCTTGACGAATTAGAATTAACTCAAAGGCGACTTCTTTTTTTTCTAAATTTTTAAAATGGAGACAAGTAGGTTTCCATGTTGTTTTCAGTGGTTTATCTGGTTGGTGTGATGATATATTTCTTCTTGATCCCATGAAGATAGATTGATAACTATGTAGTACCAGTCTGCCCACTGTACGTTTTGCTGCAATACCAACAATCTGGAAGGTCCTCGAACTTTGCTAACATCACAGCTTGAGTTCTCTTATTAATATCAGTCATCTGGGCAGTAGATATTTTCACTTTACTGCCTGATATTTCTCAATTCATATACATTCTTTAAAGAATTAATGGCCATCATAAGGAAGTTCTATGGATCATCATTGCAATACCTAGAAATTTGGTGGTTGAATATCAAGGAGTCAAATTTGAAATTTGAATTGATTTCCAGATCATTTGTCAGCTGCTGTAAAGATTCATTGTGTCTTTTGGATATGGTCTGAAATGTGTTCTGTAGTTTTAATTTTGAAAGTGACTATTTAGCATCCCACTTATTTTTCATTTTTAGGCAACTGAAGGGAATAATAAGGACAATGACGATCAGGGTGTCTAAATAGACTGAAATTTTTACTTATTACTATTTTCTAGGTTTCTTATGAGGTTTTTATTTTTTTTTCTCCCCCTAAGTAAATTCAAGTTAAAAAAAAAAGGATTTCTGGCTCTGTGTAATTACTGTGTGTCAGTGAGTATTCCATTAGTATGTAAAACTGCAATAGGTGCCTCCACATACAGCAATTTTGAACATATTTATAGTTCCACAGAGATTTAAAGGGTATTAGAGATTGGGAATGTAGTGTAATTTTTTATTCTTTAAGTGAATATATTGAATCCATGATACTCCTTGGTCTCCTGAGGTTGGGGAAAGTACCATATTTTAAAAGAAGAGCTTAAAAATTGTAGAGATAGCTATATCCATGGCAACAATATAACATCTTACAAAAGGCAGCACGTGGATGAGAGGGTATACTGCTAGATAGCTGCTTGGCAACAGCAGAATCTGACAAGGGAGGAAGAATAAAAGTTTTGAACCAAGTTACTAGTAGGTTTTTAAGTCTGTTTTAACTTTAGCCACTGTTGTTGTTAAGTGCCGTACAGTTGGTTCCGACCCCTAGCGACCTGTAAACCCTGTAAAGGGTTTCCAAGGAGCGGCAGGTGAGTTTGAACCTTGTGGTTTAAACCGACCTTGCAGTCCAGCACATTAACCTACAGGGCCACATTCTTAGCTACTCTGTTTAGGGTTTCCTAGAAGTGGCTGATGGGCTTGAACAACCTATGTCACCACACTAGGGCTCCCTTTGTTGCTGTTGTTGCTGTTAAGTGCTGTCGAGTCTGTTCTGTCTCATAGCAACCCTGTATAGGGTTTCCAAGGAGCAGCTGGTGAGTTTGAACCACCAACCCTGTAGTTGAAACCTTGCAGTAAAATGCCTTAACCCACAGTGCCACTGCAGGACACCAGGACTCCCTTTAGCCATTAATAAATCTGATTAATATCATCTTACTGACATTTGGTTTCATACAAAATGCTTATGATTTTAAATTGAAACAATATAGCTTAAAAATTCAGGAGTGTGATATAAAAATCTGTGAGTATAACAATGATTTTTCATCCTGTAGGGGTATGTCCTGGTGTGGTGCTGTAGAATAAGCAATGACTGCTATCCACAAGGTCAGCAGTTCAAACCCACCCCTGCTCCATGGGAGAAAGATGAGACTTTCTCCTCTCATAAAGATTGATTTACAATGTCGGAAACCCTACACAGGGTTGCTATGAGTCAGAATCAATTCCATGGCAGTGAGAATGGTTTTGTGTTTGATGTGGGTCTGTACTTTTGAAAGCATAGTTATTGAAAAATCAAAGTATCAATATGCAGCCCTGGTTTGGCGCACAGGATAAGCACTGGACTGTTACGTACAAGGTTGGCAGTTCACTCTCAGAGACACTATACAGAGTCTCTATGGTCAGAGCTAACTCAACCACACACAACAACACCAATGTATTGAAAGAATACAGTTGTGAGGAATTGAGATTATGTATTCCTAAAAAAAAGAAAAAAAAAATTAAGTTTCAAATTGAGAAAGGGGTGACCTTAATTATTTATTTGTTTTTATTTTCCCCAGTATGATATGCATATATAATGATAAAATAATATGCCATTATACAATGATGCATTCAATTATAAAATACACTTTAATCAAACTTTAAAAGTTACACATTGTTCCTTGTAGTCCTTAAAGTTCAAAATATATCTTATCCTATCTTTGCTCACAAATGTAATAATATATTCTTATCTGTTAAAGACTTCTTTGTACTATGGTATTAGAACTTTTTTTTTTTCATTACTTAACTGTTCCACTGGTCAAAATATCACCCGTAAGCATAAAAAAAAATCAAAACTATTATTTTAAAGCAGCATTCTATTGGAATGAAGTAGTGTGTATAAAGTGGCTACAGAATTATAATCAGAATGTAATTCATTTAGGAACATTTGCAAATTTTGTCCTGGTGTGGCACTGTAGGATAAACATTGGACTGATAACCTCAAAGTTAGTGGATCAAGCCCACCTGCTGCTCCTAGGAGACCCTATACAGGATCTCTATGAGTTTAACCAACTCAGTGGCATTTAGCAGCGATAAATTTACTTCTCCAACATATGAAGTACACTATAGAGACAGTAGACTCATGATTCCCTCAAGTACTGATTAAATGAATATTTGAGTAATTTCTGTAAATGATCAATGTTTGACACTTAGTTATTTTGATAAATATTTAAAGATTCAGTCATGTTTTATTTTAGAAATTATATTTTTATCAATATGGAGTATTAAAAATGGAGGACTTTTAAATAATAGAGGCATTCTCACACAGTTTAAGGTAAGTAAGGCATTGAACTACTTTTCTTTCTCTATGTCCATAGTTTGTTGCTTCCACTAGTAGGTTATAAAACCTTTATAAAAATCAAGATATTCAACCCTTAAAACAGGTCTGAGTTTCATAAAATGTTCATTCTTTCCTACAGTGTTTTGTTTTATTTTTTCCCAGATTAATTATAATAATGTGGTTCCATATGATAGCATTGGACTGCGTAAACCAGGTCAGTGGTTCGAGTCCACTAGCTGCTCTGTGGGAGAAAGATGAGACTTTCTATTCCCTCAAAGATTTAAAATCTATGCTATAAACCCAAACACTTAATTGAAACTATAACCGTATACTATTTGAGTTGCTCCAATAGCTACATAAAGGTCTAAAATGAGTACCTTGTTGTATAGTCATGTAAGTAAGACAAAGAGAATCAAAAGAACCCTAAATAGAGTTGCTATGAGTCCACTAACTCAAAAGCATTTAACAATATCATTTTCTCTTTCGTTTGAAAACATTAAGCAGTATTAAGCATTGACAGTATTTAGAATCCTTATTGATTAGGTTTTAAACATTTGGTTTAGAATAAATTGGAAACATTGGTAGAAACGTTGTCCTTGATGTTGTTGTTTGGTGCCATTGAGTTGGTTCTCATTCATAGCAACCCCATGCACAACAGAACGAAACAGGCCCTACTCCTTCCTTGAGTCCTGGTGTGGTGCTGTGGGATAAGCACTTGACCAAAAGAACCGTGTGAACCACAAGGCTGGAAGTTCAGGGTCACTATGAGTTGAAACCAATTCAATGGCACTTAACAGCAGCAGCAATAATGCCACCCTTGCAACTGTTGTAAAATTGAGCCTATTTTTGCCACTGCTGACAATCCAGTTCACTGGCCGACTTCCTCTTTTTCCACAGGCTCTCTACTTTTTTTTTAAATTGTAGTTTTTTTTAATAAAAGCTGAGTAACATATAAAGGAGACCAGGTAGCACAGTGAGTTGAGCATTAGCTTATTAACTGCAAGATTGTTGTTGTTACTGTTGTTAGGTGCCATTGAGTCAGTACCAACTCATAATGACCCTATGCACAACAGAATGAAATACTGTCCGGTCCTGTGTCAACCACACAATTGTGTCTAGATTTGAGCCCATTGCTGCTGCTACTGTGTCAATCCATCTCCTTGGAGGTCTTCGTCTTTTACGCTGACCCTTCACTTTACCAAGCATTGTGTCCTTCTCCAGGGACAAGTGCTTTTTAAGAAAATGTCTGGGATAAAGTCTAACCGTTCTGGATTCTAAGATTCACTCTGGCTGTACTTCCAATAAAAATGTGTTCATTCTGTGGCAATCCATGGTACTTTAATATTATTCTACAACACCACAGCTCAAAGGCATCTATTCTGGGAACTTCCTTAATCACTGTCCATCTTTCACCTGCATATGAGGTCATTGAAAATACTATGGCTTGTGTCAAGCACACCTTAGTCCTCAAGCTGACATCTTCGCTCTTGAAGACTTTAAAGAGGTCTCGTGCAGCAGATTTGCCTAATGCAATACGACATTTGAATTCTTGACTGCTACATCCATGAGTATTGATGGTTGATCCAAACAAAATGAAGTCTTTGACAACTTCAATCTTTTCTCCATATATATGGATGTTGTTTATTGGTCCAGTTGTTAGCATTTTTATATTCCTTACTTTGAGATCCAACCCATACCAAAGGCTGTGGTCTTTGATCTTTGTCAGTATTTTAAGTCCTCTTCCCTTTTAGTTAGCAAGGTTGTATCATCTGTATATAGCAGGTTGTTAAAGAGTCTTACACCAATCCTGATGCCATGGTTTTCTTCATATAATCCCACTTGTCAGTATACAGATTGAATAAGTATGGTGAAAAAATACAACCTTAATGCACATCTTTTCTAATTTTTCACCATTCAGTGTTCTTTGTTTTGTTATAACAACTGCCTCTTGGTCTATGTATAAGTGCTTCATGAGCACAACTGGGTGATCCAGATTACTCATTCTCCTCAATGTTTTCTATAGCTTGTCAGGAGCTTTGAAAGCCTATGTATAGTCAATAAAGCACAAGTAAACATCCTTCTGGTATTCTTTTCCAAGATCCATCTGACATTGGCAATGATATCCCCCGTGTCTATCCTCTTCTTGATTCAGCTTGAACTTCTGACTGTTCTCTGTCAATACACAATTGCAATCATTTTTTCATTATCTTTAGCAAAAGTTTACTTGCATGCTATATTAATGTCCAACGATTTCTGCATTGTTAGGTCACCTCTCTTTGGAATGGGCACAAATACTAATCTCTTCCAGTCCGTTGGCCAGGTAGTTGTCTTGGCATAGATGAACAAGTGTTTCCAGTGACACATCAGTTTGTTGAAATATTTCAATGTGTATTCTACCAATTCCCAGAGCCTTGTTCTTTGCCAGGG
Source organism: Chrysochloris asiatica (assembly GCF_000296735.1). NCBI lineage: Eukaryota > Metazoa > Chordata > Mammalia > Afrosoricida > Chrysochloridae > Chrysochloris > Chrysochloris asiatica. Next base: position 4,296,181 of record NW_006408736.1, read on the forward strand.
TCTTCAATATGCCTTGGACTTCTTCCTTCATTATCATTGGCTCTTGATCATATGCTGCCTCTTGAAATGGTTGAACATCAACCATTTCTTTTTGGTACTGTGCCTCTGTGAATTCCTTCATCTTCTTTTGATAGTTTCTGCTTCATTCAATATGAGCATATGAGCAACTCATGGTCTGTTCCACAGTCTGCCCCTGACCTTGTTTTGGCTGATGATATGGAGCTTTTGCACAATTTCTTTCCACAGATGTAGTCAATTTGATTTGTATGTATCCCATATGGTGAGGTTCCATGTGTGTATTCATCTTTGGTGTTATTTAAAAAGGATATTTTCAATGAATAAGTCATTGATCTGGCAAAATTCTGTCATGTGATCTCCAACATTATTTCTATCACCAAGACCATGTTTTCCAACTACTGATCCGTCCTCTTTGTTTCCAACCTTTGTATTCTAATCACTAGTAATTATCAATACATTTTGATTGCATGTTTGATCAATTTCAGACTGAAGAAATTGGTAGAATTCTTCTATTTCATCATCACTGACTTAGTCATTGGATGTGTAAATTTAAATAATAGTGGCATTAACTGGTCTTCCTTATAAGCATATAGATATTATCCTATCACAGACTGCATTGTATTTCAAGATCTTGATATGTTCTTCTTGGTAATGAATGCAATGTCATTTCTCAATTTGTCATTGCTAACATAATTAATCATGTGATTGTTGGATTCAAGATGGCCAATACCAGGCCATTTCAACTCACTAACGCCTAGGGTATTGATGTATATGTATTCCACTTTATTTTTGACAATTTCCAATTTTCCTAGATTTATACTTTGTACAGTTCATGCTCCTGTTATTAATGGATATTTACAGCTGTTTCTCTTCACTTTAAGTTGTGCCTTTTCAACAAGTGAAGGTCCCAAATGGTTTACTCCATTCATGTCATCATGGTTCATGTTACTTTGAGGAAGCAGCTCTTCCCCTGTTGTATTTTGAGTGCCTACCAACTTAAGGGGCTCATCTTTGGGCACTATATCTAACAATATTCTGGTGCTCTTCGTTGTGTTTCAATATTCTGCATTTTTGTGTTGATAGTGTTCCATTGCTATTCATAAAGTTTTCAGTGACTAAATATTCAGAAGTAGCCCATCTCTCATTCTTCCTAGTCTGTGTTCATCTGGAAGTTCAGCTGATAGTCCTCATGGATGACCTGGTATTTAAAATACCAATGGCATAGCTTCCAGAATCACAGCAATACACACAAGTCACCACAGTACGACAAACTGACAGATGAGTGGGGGCTCTCTACTTTATCAAGTATGATGCCCTTCTCCAAGGATTGTTCCTTTGTGATAACATTTCCATAGTATGAGAGATGAAGTCCCACCATTCTCTCTTCTAAGAAGCATTCTGTGTGTACTTGTTTCAATACAAGTAAGTATTTTAAGTCCTCTTATCTTCCAACAAGCAAAGATCTATTATCTGCATATCACAGGTTATTAATGAGTCTTCCTTCAACCCTCAAAGCCACTTTCGTCTTTATTTAAATAAATTTTAGCTTCTCAGATTATTTGCCCAGCATACTGATTGAATGTGGTTATTGTTGTTAAGTACCATGAAGTTGGTTCCGACTCATGCAAACATGTATACTGCTGTCGAGGACCAGCTTGGTGGGTTTGAACTGCCTACCCTGTGATTCTCAGTCCAGTGCTGATCCTCCTACATTGCCACACTAGCAGTACATAAAAATTGAATGTGTATGGTGAAAGGATACCACCCTGAGACACACCTTTCCTGATTTTAAACCATTTTTTTTCTAACAACTATCTTTTGGTCTGTGTACAGGTTCCTCATGAGTACAATTATGTGTTCTTGAATATCCACTGTTTACATGAAATACTGCCCTAATTTTTGTATTATTTATTATTTTAAATTATGAAACACTTAAGTATTCTGGAATTAAATGTAGAAAATAAAGCATTTTCTTTTTTTTTTCTTCACAGTAAAAATGGAATAAGACATTCCATTTTTATTGTGAATCTATATTATCTATGTATTTTTATCCATACTTATGCCTATATCAGAGTCCTGGTGTGATGCTGTGGGCTAATGCACTGGACTGCAAGGTTAGCTTGAACGGAAAGGTCGATGGTTCAAGTTCATCAGCAGCAACTCAGAAACCCCACACAAGGCCACAGTGAGTCAGAACCAACTCGACAGCACTTAGCAACATGCCTATATCTTGTGGTGGTAGATCTGTAAGATAAGCACTGGACTGTGAATCACAATGTAGGAGGTTCTATCCCATCAGCTGCTCCTTGAAAGAAAGATGAGGCTCCCACAAAGATTTACAGCCTCAGAAACCATATAGGGGGCCGCTGTGATGGGAGTTGGAACAAATTCCGTGAAACTTAACAACAGTGTACTTATACTTAAAATGTGTAGGCAATATATTGAAATAAATCCTTAAATAGATACAATATACCCTTGCGAAATGTCAACTCTTTACTACAGATAAAGAAGTATTTGCTTTGTTAGTTAACATGCACTTTTATTTGGAAGAATTTTGTATGATACTCTGTTCAATGCATTCCTCTAGGTTAGACTCTACAGTGAGATTGAATTGTATTCAGAATCATAATGCCTACATCTTTTCCATGTTTCTGTTTGTAAAGTGTCTTTCACTTGATTAGGAGATACGTGTGTCATTTTGTTTACTCTATTATATATGCCATCAAACCTCTGAACTAGATTTAATTGGGGATACATATTCTGGATTCACACCCCATTTATTGATTTTGAATTCAGAATATGTATCCCCTATGGACATTTCTAATGTGATTGGTAATCGGAATGGTATGTACCATGTATTCCATTGTATATCCTTAAGGGGAAACTAGAACTATAATATTAATTTTATAGTCCTAAAGTATCGCTATTTAAAATTAAGCTGTCATAACTGTCCATTCCAGAGGAGAGAAAATAATAGCAAGGGCATATTATTGAAATAAGTGGGAATTAATGTTAGTAGGTAGAAGTATACTGAAAGCATTGTGGCAGCAAAAAAAAAAAACTTTTAGTAGGCAAACCAGTAGCATAAAGAGAATTTGAAACAGAGAAAAACATTTATAGAAAAAGCAAATCCTTACTTTATGTTACCATTTCTTTTTAGCAATATTTGATTAATAAGTCTTTGTTAATTTACCATGATGAAGAAAATATATATTAAAAATTACAAGAAATATGTATTTAAAAGGTAATTGCTATTTTCATGAATACCTACACTATTTGGGCATTCATTTTGCACTTACACAAAATATTGTGACTAATCTTCTGTGGACCAGGAAAAAAAAATCATAGTGTTATCGAGAATTAGGAAATGCACTTAATTTGAGATATATAGTCTCATACTTAGAAATTTGATTTAAAATACTGAAGATCCATATTTTATTCAACAGAATTTAATTGGTATTGATGATAAGGTTTTGAAATGAGAGATTAATATTGGTGCATAATTTATTTCACAACTGTATATTTATCATGACGACTAGAACCTAAAAAAACAAAAATTTTTTGGATGAGTATACCAATTTCAACATACACTATTACTGAACTGATGCTGTTAGTTTATGAAGCAATTAGTATTGATTATCTATTTATATATCCTTCTGGTTTTAGTTATATTAATATAAGCCACTTATTGTAGATAGAAAAAAAGGGATGTTTCTTATCACTGTTGTTATAACATACCAGTTCTAAGGGTTTGTGGAATGTACGCGTTTGGAGGATGACATTGATTCTGTTGAGTCGATTTTGACTAATAGTGACCTTACAGATAAGAATAGAACTGACTATAGGATTTGCAAGACTGACTCTTTACATAAGTAGACTTCCACATCTTTCTCCCTTGGAACAGCTGGTAGGTTAGAACTGCTAACCTTTTAGTTAGTATCCAAGTGTTTAATCACTGCGCCATTGTTGTTGTTATTGTTTGGGGCGATGGAGTCAGTTCTGACTCATAGCTACCCTGTACAGGGTTTCCGAGGCTGTAAATCTTTACCGGAGCAGAAAGCCACATCTTTCTCCCACAGAACCGCTGACCTGCTTCGAACTGCTGACCTTGAGGTTGGCAGCCTGACTCATAACCACTATGCTACCAGAGACTGTGTCATTACTAGTGATGAATTCTGCTATTTTTCTTCTTTCCTCTGATGTGTTCCAGTTCATTTTGTATTTCTTTTTCTTGTATCAGGAGATGTTATGAAAGTTAAGCATAGTCTTATTTTGTTGTTGTTAGGTCCCCCGACTCATAGAGACCTTATGTACAACAGATGAAACGCTGCCCGATCCTGGGCCAACCTCACTATTACTGCCACAGTTGAGCCCACTGATGCTGCCACGTTGCCAATCCATCTTGCTGGGGGTCTTCCTCTTTTTCTCTGACCCTCCACCTTACCAAATATGAGATCCTTCTCCAGCGACTGGGCCCTCCTGACAAAATGTCCAAAGTTTGAGAGATGAAGTTTGACCATCATGGCCTCCATGGAGCTCTCTGGCTGC
>NW_006408736.1:4301405-4305812 GCF_000296735.1 Chrysochloris asiatica
GGAAACCCTGTACAGGGTCGCTATGGGTTGGAACTGACTTGACCGCACTAAACAACAACAACAACAGTGCTTGGTAGGTTGACCTGGTGTGGTGCTGTGGGTTAATGCACCAGACTGCAAAGCCATTTAAACTACAAGATCAGCAGTTCAGACTCACCAGCTGCTCCTCAGAAACCTTTTACCGGGTTGCTATGGGTCAGAACTGACTGGACAACACTTAACAACAACAACAACAGTACTAGGTAGAGAAAAAAGAGAACAGAATCCTAAGTATCCCTAGAAAACTAACTCTTGTAGGTACCATTTAATAATAATGTAAAAGTAACAATCAAAACATAAGGATGACAGCTTATCTATATTAAGGACTTTAGCAGTTTAGAAAAGGTCTTCTTTACAGCTTCTATTAGATATTTTAAAGTCTGTATTACAAATAAAATATTTCTTCACTAATTCAAAACATTAACATCCCTATTCCTATTTGAGGCTAAATTAGCCAAAGTTAATACACATTCAAAGAATAAAAGAAAACATGTAAAGAGAAAGACAGTAAATCTTTCAGTGTTTCATATGATTCAAGAAAATCTCTGTTGTTGTTGTTGGAAATGGTATCATACATTTCCCACCAGCACTGCCAGGCTTTAATAAGATTGTTTGTTCATCTTCTGTCAGAAAACTCTGAAAGAGATCAATTTTCTTCCCAACAATTTTTTTCTGTGGGCAATTGTTGATATACTGTAAGGAAAAAAAAAAAAAAGAATAAAGAAAAGGAAACTCTAATGTTGGGTGGAAAGGTTTTAACCTTTTTAGTCATTTGTTGTTGTTGTTAAGTGCTGTAGGGTTGATTCCGACGCATAGTGACCCTGTACAGGGTTTTCTAGAATCAGCTAATATCATTAGCTGGTTTAAAAATCAGAAGAACATTTTAAATTCTTATACTCAACTGTATACTCATAATATTTTGTATGCAGCTTCAGCAATTTTTATGTATTCCCTGAAGTCATCATTAGGATCTCTAGTCCTCTCTCTAGTCAGCCACTACCTTCCTCATTTACCTTACTTTTCACATTTTCTCATGAGGACTAGTTCTTTGATGAACATCATAATTTCTCATTCAGAGGAAGTGTGAAAGTACAGTTTAAATTAACATGCTCAAGGAAGGGTGGACATAGCATTAATTAGCCTCACTCCAAAATATTAAGATCTCTCTCTCAGATCCTGCATGACTCTGTAAACTTGTTCTTGCCAAACATCCAAGAATACAGGATGATCTAGCATCGACCATCAAACATTGAGGACTTCTTGTTGTTGGTAAGTTCTATGATGTCATTTCTGACTCATAGCAACCCCTGTGCAGTGTTTCTGAGGAGTGGCTGGTGGTCGGTTTGAACCTCCCGTGCTGAAGTTAGCAGTCCAGTGCTTATCCTACAGCCACCCTGTTGCTGTTGTTGTTAAGTGATCTTTAGCTACTTCCAACTCATGGTGACCCTGTTTAGGGTTTCTGAGGAGCATCTGGTGGGTTTGAACTACCAACCTTGTGGTTTGCAGATCCAGTACTTGTCCTATAGTGCCACACCTGGACTCTGTGTTGTTGTTTTTGTTGTTATGTATCATGGAGTTGGTTCCGACTCACAGCGACCCTGTAAAGGGTTTCTGAGGCCGGAAATCTTTACGGGAGCAGAAAGCCTAATCTTTCTCCCGCGGAGCAGCTGGTACTTTTGATCTGTATTCACACAAAATTCACTTCACATAAGGAATTTAAATCAATTCTTGATCCCTCTCCGTTATGAGATCATTTTGTTTGTCTGGTTTGATATAAAGATAGACCTGTTACCTCAACATCAGAGCTGAGTTCTTATACTTTCTTGTGACTAAATTAATATTACTGAATCTATGGTTATTATAAAGATAAAGTTGAAAATGTTAATAGATGTTAGGAGAGAACAATATTGATTGTTAGAAAGTATCAACTATTGTATAATATGTCACCTTCTAGGAGTTCACAATGCACATTAACAGAGAAGATACCCTTTGAAGCACCACAGGAATGAAAAGCAACCACAATTCTGCATCATACAATATTTTTCAAGTAATTTTGCCCACAAGGCTTTTGTTTAGAGCGTACACTAATAATTAACATAATTTTGAATTCTGAGACATTTGAAATAATCTGAACTAGGCATTTAATGAATTTTTTTTCCTGTAAAAACAAATTTCACAATGCTACTCAGGGCCACCCAATTTAAAGATACTTGTATTAAAGTTATAGTTTATTACCAGTCAATATTTAATTTTGTTTTAGCCCTAATACATGTCATTTGTTGTTGTTGTTGTTAAGTGCCATTGAGTCGAGTCGGGTCCGACCCATAGCGACCCTGTACAGGGTTTCCGAGGGTGTAAATCTTTACGGAAGTAGAAAGCCTCATCTTTCTCCCGCGGAGCAGCTGGTAGTTTCGAACCGCTGACCTTAAGGTTCGCAGCCCGATTCGTAACCACTACGCTACCAGAGCTCCTTAATACATGTCATAGATATGGGAAAATAACAGTTTAGAACTTGCTAATATTAAAACTTTGTAAAATGTTTTCCTCTTTGCTGTGCAAAAATCAGTAGCTCTGATAGGTCACAAATGTGATACCCTTCACAAAGTTTTCATGAGGAGATCTTCTCAGAAGGGAAGGAGTCCCTTGAGAAGAATCTGTTTAAAACTCTGCCACATTCAGTTTCACAGTTATACAGACTCATTTCAATATCTATTAGAGTCTACTTCCATTTAAGTAGATTACTGTGAATGTCATGATTATTTCTCAAGTAGATGTTACAATTTCTAAGACTAGAATTTCTTATAAATGTACTCTTTAGCAAAAGATTTAGAATTATTGTATCTGGCATTCAGTAAGGCATTTGCAGAGGCATCCTTTACTGCTTCTTTTGCAATATGGAAAAAATAATAACTGAAAATATATAGCAAGACACAATTATATTTCGTTGACAGAGTAGACAGAGGTAACACTGGGTTATGGATTACGATGAATTGGGAGGTAGATTTCTAGTGGTTTTTCACAGGCTCTGTTATTTGAGTTAATGCGCTGGACTGCAAAGTCAATTTGAACCACAAGATTGATAGTTCAAGCTCACCAGGTGCTCATCAGAAACCCTATATAGGGTTGCTATGAGTTGGAACCAACTGATTGGCACTTAACAATAACAAATTCTTTACCCTGTGTAATTTCAAATATTCATTTTTAATGTGAATATGGATATTGGAGTAATGGTTATTTAAATTACAGTGATATGAAACAGAAAGAAATATTAAAGATGTCGTATATGTTGAATTATGAAATAAAAATTCCTAGAACCTGGCAAAAAGGAAAGTAGTTAAAATTATCAAAATGATGATTAACAGAGTCAAATTTTGAGCATTTGTTTTTTCTTTCTTTCTTTCCTTCGCTCTTTTTCTTACTAGCACCAATAATAAGGACATAGTTAAAGGTCAGGATAAACTTGATTTGAGCACAGCATCTGCGATTAGCTTAACTCTGACCTACAGATAGGAACAAGAGAGAAAATAACATTAATTGTGTGACTTACATGTATTCATCCCATTTTTTTCTGTAGCAAATCCATGAAATGAAAATCTATAAATATTTTATTGCTGTTTGTTGTTGTTAAGTTCTATCAAGTCAGTTCTGATTCACAGTGATCCTGGATAGAGTTTCTGAGCAGCTACTCATGAGTTTGAACCACCGACTTGTGGTTAGCAGTTCACTGTTTATCAGTCCAGTGCTACACCAGGACTCCAGAAGTATTGCATGTTGTTGTTGTTGTTTAGTGCAACTGAAATATGATAATCTTCCCAGGGTTATTTAGCAAATAAATATCCTAATTAGGTTTTATTCCCAAGACTATCAATTAGAATTCAAGAGGTTATCCAAAGAAAATAGAATTACAGGATGCAAAAAGGAGTGAAAGGTAACTTTACTATGTGTTGGTCCAACCACTTTAACAGAATTGATCAAATTCAGATAAGAATACACAATGTAAGTTCACAGTATGTGACTTTGATGTGGTTTGAATATGAAATATTCTGATGCAGTATATGGAAGGTGATTAAATGTAATTAAAAGGCTATTATCTAAATTATATATATATATACACACACACACACACACACATATGTTGTTGTTGTCAAATGCTGTTGAGTTGATTCCGACCCATGTTGTTGTTGTTGTTGTTAAGTACTGTGGAGTCAGTTCCAACTCATGGTGACCCTGCACAGGGTTTCCAAGGCTGCAAATCTTTATGGGAGTAGAAAGCCTCATCTTTCTCCTGTGGAACAGCTGGTAGTTTCGAACTGCTGACCATGAGATTAGCAGCCAGATTCATAACCACTATACTACCAGATTCCGACC
>NW_006408736.1:4308582-4315587 GCF_000296735.1 Chrysochloris asiatica
TTTTTTTTTTGAAATGAGTACAAATATGGATCTCTTTCAGTCAGTTGCCCAGGTCGCTGACTTGCAAATTTCTTGGCATAGATGATTGAATGCCTCTAGTGCCTCATCAGTTTGTTGAAATTTTTCAATTTGTATTCCATCAATTTCAGGAACTTTGTTCTTTGTCAATGCCTTCAGTGCACATTAGACTTCTTCCTTGAGTATCATTTGTTCTTATAATATGCTACCTCTTGAAATGGATAAACACTGATCATTTCCTTTGGGTACATGCAACCTCTAATGCCTGTCTTTATTTCTTTAGTGACTAGAAAGGTACATTTCAAAAGATTTTGCTATTTTATAATTCTTATTTTATTATTAAAAGAGTCAAGAATGTATTTTTTCATTTTAGATATTGAACTGGATTAGTACAGTGATTCTGTATTTCTTTCATCTTCTTTTTATGCTTTCTGCATCATTCAATATTTTGCTTATAGAACTCTTCAGTATTACAAGTTGAGGCTTGAATTTTTTTTCCTTAAGTTCTCCAGGCTTGAGGAATGCTGACCATGTTCTTTCCTTTTGATTTTTTAACTCCAGGTATTTGCACATGTCTTTATAATATTTGACTTTGTCTTTTTGAGCCAACCTTTGAAATTTTCTATTCAGCTCTTTTACCTCCTCATTTCTTCCATTTGCTTTAGCATCTCCATACTGGAAAGCAAGGTTCATAGTATCTTCTGACATCCATTTTGATCTTTTCCTTCTTTCTTGTGTTCTTAATGACTTTTTGCATTCTTCCTGTATGCTGTTTTTGGTGTTGTCACACTAATCTTCTGGTCTTTGGTCTTTAATATCTAATAAAACACATCTGTACATGAGATGATCTCTAAATTCATGTGGGCTATGTTCAAGATCATATTTTGGCTCTCATGAACTTGTTTTAATTTTCTTCATCTGCAGTCTGAACTTGCATATGAGCACAGTCTGCCCTTGACCTTGTTTTGGCTGATGATAAGGAACGTTTCTACCATCTCATTCTACAGATGTAATCAATTTGATTTCTGTGTATTCCATCTGGTGAAGTCCATGTGTATAGTTGTCTTTTATGTTGTTTTTAAAAGGTATTTGCAATGAAAAAGTAATTGGTCTTGCAAAATTCTATCATGTGATCTCTAGCATCATTTCTATAACCCAGGCCATACTTTCCAACTACTGATTCTTCATCTTTATTTCCAATATTTGCATTCGAATCACCGGTAATGATCAATACATCTTGATTGTATGTTTGATCAATTTCACACTTAAGAAGATGGTAGAATTCTTCACTTCCATCATTATTGCCTTTAGTATTTGGAGCATAAATTTTAATAAAGGTTGTATTGACTGTCCTTCCTTGTAGGACAGCACTGTATTTCAAGATAGATCTTCAGATGTTCTTTTTGATGATTAACGTGACACAATTCCTTTTCATTTTGTCATTTCTGTCATAGTAAACCATGTGATTGTCAAATTAAAAATGGGAGCTCTGGTAGTATAGTGGTTATGAATGGGGCTGTGAACTGCAAGCTCAGCAGTGAGAAACTACCAGCCGTTCCGCGGGAGATAGATGAGGCTTTCTGCTCCCGTAAAGAATTACAGCCTCGGAAACCCTGTGCAGGATCGCTATGAGTCGGTTCCAATTCCACAGCACCTGACAACAACATCAAACATCTTTCTGGTATTCTCTGCTTTCAGCCAAGATCCATCTGATATCTGCAATGATGTCTCATTCCAAGTCCTCTTCTGTATCTGGCCTGAATTCCTGGAAATTCTCTGTCAATGTATGTTTACAGTCGCTTGGATTATCTTTAACAACATTTTATTTGCATCATATATTAATGATATTTTCTGATGATTTCCACATTCCATCATGACACCTCTCTTTAGAATGGGCCCAAATACGGATCTCTTCTAGTCAGTTGGACAGGTAATTGTCTTCCAATTTTCTTGGCATAGATGAGTGAATGCCTCCAGTGTTGCATTAATTTGTTGAAAGATTTCTATTTGTATTCCATGAATTCCCAGCTCCTTGTTCTTTTCCAATGCCTTAAATGCACCTTGATCTTCTTCCTTCAGTATCATTGGCTCTTGATCATATGCTTCCTCTTGAAATGGCTGAACATCGACCATTTCTTTTGGCTGGTGTGTCTCTGTATATTCCATCTTCTTTGATGCTTTCTGTGTATTTGACCCATAGAAACCTTCAGTATTTCAAGATGAGGCTTGAATTTTTCTTAAATTCTCTCAGCCTAAGAAGCATTGAGCATGTTCTTCCCGTTGGGATTTTTAACTCCAGGTCTTTGCACATCTCATTGTAATATTTGATTTTGTCTTCTCAAGCTGCTCTTTGAAATTTTCTATTCAGTCTTATACCACCTTATTTTTTTTTACATTTCCTTTAGCATCTCTACACTGAAGAGCAAGTTTGAGTCTCTTCTGACATCCATTTTGGTCTTTTCCTTCTTTATTTTCTTCTTAATGACCTTTTGCTTTCATCCTGAATGAAATTCTTGATATCATGCACAACTCTTCTGGTCTTTGTTCTTTAGTGTCTAATACATCAAATCTGTTCTTCAGAGGATCTCTAAATTCAGGTGGGATATTTTCAAGATCATGTTTTGGCTCTTCTGGACTTGTTTTAATTTTCTTTAGCTTCAGTCTGAACTTGCATATGAGCAATTGATATTCTGTTACACAGTCTGCCCTTGGCCTTGTTTTGGCTGATGATACAGAACTTTTCCATCATCTTTTTCCACAAGTGTAGTCAATTTGATTTCTATGTATTTGATTTGGTGAGTTCCATGTGTATATTCATCATTTATGTTGCTTAAAAAAGGTATTTGTTATGAAGAAGTCACTGGTATTTCAAAACTTCTGTCATGTGATCTCCAGCATCCTTTCTGTCACCAAGGCCTTATCTTCCAGCCACTGATCCCTCCTCTTTGTTTCCAGCCTTTGCATCTCAATCATCAGTAATTATCAATACCTCTGAAATGTATGTTTGTTCTATTTCAGACTGAAGAAGTTGGTAGAATTTTCCTATTTCATCATCACTGACTTTAGTGCTTACAGCATAAATTTGAATAATAATGGTCTTAACTGTTCTTCCTTGTAGGCGTATAGATATTATCCTATCACGAATAACATTGCTCTTCAGTACAAATTTAGATAGGTTCTTTTTGAAGATGAATGAGTCATAATATAACAAAAAGTCATTAATCTATTTCATAGTAGTGTAGACTCTACAGTTAAAAGGTTGAAAGTGAAAATCTTCTCTACTTAGAACTATGTGATCCTGAGTAATTTATGCAACTCAGTGTTTTCTGTTTCTACAACTGAAATGGAAAAATATATATATACTAGTATCTAACTATCAAGTTACTTTGAGAATTAAAATCCAAAATGTATGTGAATGACTAAACATTGCCTTTAGCCCAGAGAGCAAATGCTAAATAATATGGTGTTAGTGGTAAGTAGTGGTATCACTTTAATTATTGGTACCCATACCATATATCTTGACAAATATATAGTAATGTGTATAAAACACAGCAGGTCTAGAAGTGGTTTGGTTGGCTTTGTCAAGACTAAACAAAACAGTTCATACCTTCAGTTAAAACATCTGAATAAAAGCATGTGGGAAAAAGAACAGTGTGGAATAAGGATATAGAGAAAAAATGTGTCCTTAAGGAATAGAATAGCTCTCCGTTTTTATCTTCTTACTACTATGCTCTCTTTCAGATCAGCCTCTTTTCTTCATCTCTTGAAGGATTGAAACATAATAGCAAGTTGAGTAGCCACAGGCAACTTTGCTATAAAAGAGTAGGGAGCACACATTCTCCTATTATAGTGTTTTCCCTACTTTTGTGAAAAGACTCCTGCATTGGTATTTACTGCTAAAATTGATTCTAAAAGAACCATTTTTTAAAAAAATGACTCTCCCTCAGGCCATGGCATATCTTTCATGATATCGTTGTCTTCATTCTGCTTTTGAAAAATTTACAGATACTCATCTAAAACTTAAAGGACCCAATTTGATTCTGCTCACTTAAACGATTTACATTGGTTGACTTATAAGGCACACTTAAACTGTCTGTGTTGTGCCTATATATAATTTTTATTTCTCTCTCTCTTTTTTAAAGTTTATATTGTTCTGAACCATTGAAGAATAAATTGCACATATGCTAACCCTTAAAATTAAAATTTTAGATTCAATGTGTATTTTTTAAGAGTAAAGATGATCTTGTACTCCTTTATATAACTGTATTAGTTATTTTGAAGTTAGAGGTTTAAAACTGATAAAATAATAAAGATTTTATGCAAATAATGTTGTCTGTGTCAGTAATGTTCTGAATCACTAGCAGAAAAATATCTGTATAGCTTTTGACAATAATGCTATTTTGCTTGACTGGTCCACTATCACTTACTGACTCTCCAGGATGTAAAGTGGAGATCTTTTTTCCTAATCATATTTACTTTTAAGATGCTGCCAACCATAGTCATCTGTGTCACTGTTTTTCTCTCCTTTATGGTAATAATATATAGAATCCTCATAATCTAACTTTAAAAACACTTCTCTCAAAGCTTAAATATTATGCTTTTTTTTCTAGGTATAAAACAAACTATGTATCTATGTAATTTATATTTCCTGATTAAAAAGTAAAATCATGGACATTTACCCTAACCTAAAGTAAAACACAATGTTGATGACTATAAGTAGAGTGAGATTTTAGTGTCACACAGACATGGAAATCTTATATATAACCTTATAATCTTATTAGTTGCCTCCTTTACTATGTCTACATGTGAACTTAATTGAGGCTAAAAATAGCTATTCCTAGTTTAATAACTGAAGACTAAGTTTCATAAAACTTTAAAGAAGCATTTCACTTGGAAATACATGTGTGTGTTTAAATATGTATTTGTTTTAGAGCTAATGGTATTGCCTGATAATAAGGCACAATTACATGGAAAATACTTGATCAAAATTCTTCAAATTAAATATAAAAGTACAGGTACAAAATAATAGATCTTAATGAATTTGTATTCAACAATTGCTTCTTCGAAGTATATTTCCAAGGAATTTAAGATTTTCCAAGTCATATTATTAAAAAATTTGTATTAAAAAATGGTTTCTTGCTATTTTATCCTTAATAAAAATGTATGGTTGCATAGATTCTTAACATTGTTGCATTACACTTATTAAACACTAACAAAGCATTAAAAGTGCTGTCATTATTCATCTGTGTACTTTTAGTCCTTTTGATTGATAGCTTTTTTTTAAAATACTGTGACAAACCTGTAGTGCCATAGTTCTTAATCTTGTTGGTGCCAGACTGCACACATCTCCCTTTCAGGCCCCATTGATTTGAAATTCAGTGTGTGATTACATTTAGCTTTTTGAAGTAAAGCTCTGTTAAAGTATAAGACAGAAGAATCAGCAAAGGTACTATTTTCCATCAGAGTTTTTAAAATTATGGTAGCCAATATAGCTCTTTGAGGAACAAGAAATTGTAAATAGCTTTCTTGATTTAAATGTATTTACATTGGAGTTATTTAAATGTATTTCCATTGGAGTATTTACTTGGAGTTCTTGTGTGGCACTGTAGCCTAACGCATTAGACTGCAAAGTAATTTGAAGTGCAAGGTTGGTAGTTCAAGCTCACCAGCTGCTCCTTGGAAACCCTATGCAGGGTCCCTATGGGTCGGAATTGACTTAGTGGCACTTAACAACAACAACACACATTTACTTAAGGAGCTCTGGTATGAGTCAGGCTGCTTATCTCAAGGTGGGCAGTTAGAAACTACCAGTGATTCCACAGGAGAAAGATGAGGCTTTCTGCTCCTGTAAAGATTTACAGCCTCGGAAACCCCATGCGGCGTCCCACTGAGTTGGAACTGACTCCACTGCACATAAACACAACCACCATACATTTATTTCCTTGGAGTCCTGCTGTGGTCCTACGGGCTAATGTGCTCCACTGCAAAGTTGATTGGAACCCTAAGGTCAGCTTTCAAGCTCACCAGAGGCTCCTCAGAAACCTTATATAGGGTTACTATGAGGTGGTACTGATTCCACAGCACTTAACAACAACAACAACAACTTTTGGATACAGAGAAAATTGTCTAGTATGAATGGGATAAACAAGGAGGTGGAGTACATTAATTGTAGTACAAGGTTATGTATCAGAATATACTGCATTAAGATACAGGTTTAAAAAAGAATGAGGCAGTACTCTGGTAAGCAGGTGCAAAAGAAAGCATTGAGCAATTCAGTTATCAAAAGCTATATTCTAACTAAAATGTGGAAGAAATTAACATCTGTGTTTTCTAAATCTACATCTTGGTACCGTACTTCTTTCCTTGTCTGATCATTATTCTCAACCTTAAGCTAGACAATGCTTTGTTTGCAAAGAAAAACACATTTGCTCACCCATCCACACCCCACCTGTGTAAGTGTACTGGGACAGAGACTTTGGTGGATAAAAAACAAGCAAAACAAACAGGAAATACTAAAGCAAACAAGATAAACAGTGGAAGAAAATTGAAACTCAATATGTAAGCAAGAGAAGAAAATAAATAACTGTAAAGAAAGGAAAAGCAAATGAATGTGTAAACAATGACTGAATGTGGAGATTTAAATGAGACTAAGGAGAAGATAAAGGAGCTCTGCATAGTGGTTACAAATCCAGCTGCTAACCTCAGGGTCAGCAGTTCAAAACTACCAGACGTTCTGCGGGAGAAAGATGAGGCTTTCTGCTCCTGTAAAGATTTATAGCCTCGGAAACCCTATACAGGGTCACAATGAGTCAGAATTGACTCCACGGCACATATAACAACAAAAAGGAGAAGATAAAAAGTAGCAATTGAAAATAAGATAAGAAAAGAATTTGTACTTAGGTGCATGTAATAAAACAACAATACTAGTCCAAAAAATAAATATAATGATAAAAATTCAAAGGGAAAATGGCTGATCTTGAAGCTGTT
>NW_006408736.1:4317222-4322700 GCF_000296735.1 Chrysochloris asiatica
CAGCATTTTAAAATTATCTTTAGTAAAATTTTACTTGTGTGTGATATTAATGATATTGTCTGATGATTTTTGCATTCTGTTGAGTCATCTCTCTTTGGAATGGGCACAGATATGGATTTCTTCCAATTACTTGGCCTGATAACTATCTTCCAAGTTCTTGACATGAGTGAGTGTCTCCAGTGCTACATCAGTTTGTTGAAAGATTTCAATTTATATTCCTTCAATTCCCAGTGACTTGTTCTTTGTCATTGCCTTCAATGTACTTAGTATACTTATTTTTACCTGAATTTTTATGGAATTTCTCTTTACTCAACCTGAATACACTGAGAATAATCTGAATGTTATTGAATTTATAAATCTAGAGCAGTCTTATACATAACTTACAAATGGCCTGGAGTTATAGAAACACTTGCCATATATAATTTTTACACCTGGAGATACAGTGGTTAAAGTGCTGGGCTGATATCCATAAGGTCAGCAGTTTGAACCCATCAGCCTCTCTACTAAGAAAAAAACATATGTCAATCTGCCCGCTTGAGGATTTACAGGCTTGGAAATTCTATGGGGATGTTCCTTTCTCTTGTTTCAGAGTTGTTGTGAGTTGCTATGAATAGACGCCAGTGAGTGCATGTCTTTTTGGTTTGTTTATTTTTAAAATATCTTTCTAATTTATTTTAAATCTGTCCATGTCAAGTTTTCTCTCATTAAGCCATTTTCAATGTCTTGTCCATATGTTTTCTAGAAGCAAACAGGCCTGGTCAAGTTGTTCCTTGTATTAATTTATGACTTATTCTTAGGAATAGACTGCTTTTCAAATCTGAGGAATAAAAAGATAAAAATGAGACTGCTACTGCCCAGGTGTGACTCTTAGGATAAACGTTGGATTATGAGGTTCAACCTAGCATCCACTCCTCAGAGATCCTATTCAGGGTCACTGTGAGTTGGAACCATTTCGAAGGCACATATCAACAACCACAACAACTGTTTTATAGTTTTCTTTTTGTATTAAACCAGGGAAATAATTTTAGTATTTTTCTCCCCATGTGGGGGTATGAATACCATTGCATAGTCAATAAAATATAAGTAAACATCTTTCTCATATTCTCTGCTTTCACCAATGATCAATTTGACATAAGCAATGATATCCCTCATTTCATGTCTTCTTCAGAATTCAGCTTGAATTTTTGATGGTTCACTGTAAATATACTTCTGTAACTATTTTTTTTAAATTATTTTCAGCAAATACTATTTGTCTGTGATTATTAATGATGTTGTTGTTAAGTGGTGTTGAGTCACTTCCAACATAATGACCCTATATAGGGTTTCCAAGAGTGGCTAGTCTTTAAACCACTGTAGTGCCTTGACTTTACTTGATATGGCTTTTTGAACCAAAGTTTTCTAAATTCTCACCAAGTGATTAGGTGGACTTATGCAGATGAGATCTAGGCTTTCTACTCCCGTAAGGATTTACACCCTCGAAAACCCTATACAGGGTCGCTGTGGGTCGGAACCGACTCGATGGCACATAACAACAACAACAACAAGATTGGGATTAGTTACTTTTACCCTCCATCTAGGTTTAAAAGGTGCCATCTCAGAAGGCCACCACCCATCTGTTTGTTGTATTGTGGCTTGTATGTTTCTGTGATTCTGGAAGCTATGCCACCAGTATTTTATATACTAGAAGGATCACCAGTGGTGGACAGGTTTCATCAGAGTTTTGAGATGAAGACATACTAGAAAGAAGGAGAGATGGACTACTTCCAGATATTTAGTCATTTGTGAGTAGCTGTGGAGCACTATCAGATAGCACAAGTATATTGACTATTGGAACATGCTGAAGAGCACCGGAGTATTGTCAGATATAATGTCAGAGGTTGGAAGACACTCAAAATATGACTGGGAAGAGCTGCCTCCTCAAAGTAGAGCTGACTGTGATGGTGTGAATGGAGTAAAGCCATCAGAACCTTCATTTGCTTATTGGACTCAAATGAAAATGTAGAGAAATATCTGTAAACACTCCATTAAGAATCAGGACATGGAACCTATAAAGTAGGAATCTAAGAAAACTGGGAATTATAAAAAATGAAATGGAATGCATAAACATCAATATCCTAGGCATTAATGACCAGATTCACCATGTTGAATCTGACAATCAAATGGCTTATTATGCCCAGAATCACAAATTGAAGAGAAATGGCATTGCATTCATCATCAAAAAGAACTTATCAAGATCTGTCTTGAAGTACAACACTGTCTATGATAGAACAATATCCATACACCTACAAGGAAGACCAGTTAATACCAATATTTTCATATTTTACATTCTAACCACTAAAGTCAGTGATGATGAAATAGAAATATTCTACTAACTTCTTCAGTCTGAAATTGATCAAACATGCAATCAAGATGTATTGATAATTATGGAAAGTGGAATGCAAAGGTTGGAAACAAAGAGGAAAGATAAGTAGTCGGAACATATGACGTTGGTGACAGAAAAGATCATGTGATAGAATTTTGCAAGATCAATGACTTCTTCATTGCAATTACCTTTTTACAACAACACCAAAGATGAATATACACACAGCACCACACCAGGATAATGTTATAGAAGTACTGGTCAGTTAGTACCACGTTTAGCTGAAAGGAACTTGGGTTTGTCTACTTCAATTGTGTTTGCAACAATGAGGAAAACAAGGCCTGAAAGTTGGTTCCATTTGCCTGAGGTTACTTAGTAAGCCAGTACAAATGCCACTGATCCCCATCTACTGTCCTTGCTATGTTTTAAGTAATGTCCATAATTGCTTCATAAATAAATACTGCCTCATTATTTGACCATATTTTTTTGTTTTATTGAAGACTTCCAGCAATAAATTTGTCATAGTATTAATAACCATTTGAACTTCCACATTTTTTTCATAACATGTTAATCATTTCTCAATTATTTTCATTCATTATTATTTATATGTGAATATAGGTAAAAAATGATTATTGATATTGATTTTACTTGAGAGTGGCTATTTACTAATTATACACAATTTAGTGATCCAAAACAAAAAAAAAAAACCCAAATAGACCCATTGCCTTTGAGGTGATCCCAACTCTAAGTGACTCCATAGGATACAACAGAACTGCCCCATAGGGTTTCTAAGGTTGTAAATCTTTAGGGATGCAGATCTGCCAAGTCTTTTTCCTTGGAGAGGCTGCTGGGTTTGATCTGCAAACCTTTTGGCAGCTGACTGCTTTAATCACTATGTCATTAGTGTAAAAACCATAACATTAGCAAATAATGTAACGATCAATAAAAAATGTACTAACTCATTATGGAGATACTCTGGAAACTTTTTGACTGCCACTTCCATGAACACTGATTGTGAATCCACGCAAAATGTAGTCTTTTACAACTTCAATATTTAGTGGCCCAGTTGGGAGGATTTTTTTTTTGCAAGACTCAAGTCTTTAATCTTCATTAGTAGGTATTTTAAGTCCTCTTCCCTTCAAGTTTGTATCATCTGCATATGTTGTTGTTAAGTGCCATTGAGTCGGTTCTGATCCATAGTGACACTGAACAGGGTTTCTGAGGCTGTAAATCTTTACAGGAGCAGAAAGCCTCATCTTTCTCCGCAGAGCAGCTGGTAGTTTTGAACACCTGACCTTGCGGTACGCAGCCCGATTTGGAACCGCTACACTACCAGAGCTCTTCATCTGCATATGGCAGGCTGTTAATGAGTCTTCCTTAAATTCTGATGACACGTTCTTCTTCATATAATCCAGCCACTCCATTTAATTGTTCTGCATACAAATTGAAAAAGTTTGATGAAAGAGTACAACATTGGTGCACAACTTTCCTGATTTTACACCATTCAGTATCCCCTTGTTCTGTTCTAACAATTGCCTCTTGGTGTATGTAAAGGTTTTTCAGGAGTACAATGAAATGTTCTAGAATACCCGTTCTTCGAAATGTTATCCATGGCTTGTCATGATCCACACAGTTGAATGCCTTTTCATAGTCAATACTGTATAAGTAAACATCTTTCTGAAAATTATCCCTGAAGTTTAGTAATTTATAAATATTAGTTATTATTTTCAAACCTAAATATGGCTCTGAAGATGAATACTTTTCCATGTCATGTATTTTTTTATTATTTATGATTACACAAAAATACATCTTATAAAATTAAGACTTACTAGGCTTAATAGAAAAGCATACATTCTCATGTATGTAACAAAATCTTAGTAAATATAATTTCTAAATGATTTGACACTTGTGAATTTTTTTAGAGTGATTTTGAAGTATTTTGAGTAAATTACAACAACAACAATCCTATTTTTCAAGAAAATTAATCCCAGAGAAACTTAACTACTTGTTAGTATGAATGTCTTTTTGTTTGTTGTCTTTGCTCAAAAATGTTTAATAAATACAATGAAACAAACTTAGCTTTCTGTATATGAATATCTTTTTTAAGTGCTTTTAAACACATAGCATGATATTCTTATTTAATTCATAAATGTGCTTTGATTTATCATCACAACACAGTCATATTCAATAAACAATTGCTAAGTTCCTACCACCTTAACAAACATGATATCCTTTTCCAGCGACTGGTCCCGCCTGATAATATGTCTGAAGTATGAGAGATGAAGTTTGGCCATCTTGGCCTCCAAGGAGCATTCTGGCTGCACTTCTCCCAACACAGGCGGTGTTTCTTTCCGCTGTGCATAGGCTCACTATGAGTCGGTACCGACTCGATGGCACCTAACAACAACAACAACAACAAGTTCCTACCATAGCTAGATACTGCATTTGGAAATGTACCATAGTTAGACATTGCATTTTGAAATGTGGCATACACCCTGAAGAATTTGTTGTACTTGTGCTCAGGATTTAGAACACAACATGGAAATAAAACATACATAAAATGAGAACTGATGATAAAGATAACATACATTTTCCAAAGCAAGGGTATAAACCGTATCGTTATGGATGTTCAGAACAAGAAAGTAATTGTTATTGAATGATTATAACTCATTTTACAAATCTCTTATGTGGCAGTACTTATCAGTATTTAAATGAGAGTTAAGAGGAGCAGAAAGGGAAAGAGAAAGTTCAACACATAAGGTGCTTTCTGTACTGGAAGAATTCAAAATAAATAGCTCCAACTCAGTAGTGTTGACCTATGAACAGTTTAAATAAGATGATTTCCTTTCAATTTGTTTTTTCAGAACATATGTAAATTTTCATTAGCAAAAGGACAAATCCTTATGCCTTTTTGTAATGTTATTTGAAATAGAGCAAGATCAAGTTTGTTGAATTAGTATGAGTAATGTGAAACACGCATTTATGAGTAAACAATTTTTATAGAAGTTTTATAACAAAAAGGGAATAATACTTAACCTTACAGTCAAGGAACAGAGGACCCTAGCACTGTCAACTGAGAGGCACACAAGTGGAATGTGAGACCCTATCCAGAAAAGCAG
>NW_006408736.1:4324880-4349673 GCF_000296735.1 Chrysochloris asiatica
TCTACTCCCGTAAGGATTTACACCCTCGGAAACCCTGTACAGGGTCGCTATGGGTCGGAACCGACTCGACGGCACTTAACAACAACAACATTGAAAAATTAAATGAAAAGAAAGACACTCCATTTAATATAGGCACATGACTAGCAGTAGGACTGAGCTGCCTCATACATATAAAAGATACACAACTACCTTCAAGCTCACCAGCTGCTCCTCTGAAACCCTATATAGGGGTTGCTATCAGAACCAACCAGCTCGCTAGCACTTAACAAGAACAAGGAAACAATAAAGTAGTCCCGGTGTGACACTGTAGTTATCTACAAGCACGGCCTGCTAGCGCCAAGGGTTGCTATGAGTTGCAACCGATTCCGTGGCACTAAAAATAACAACAAAAAAGAGTTCTGGTAGGTTTCTGTTGTTGTTGTTGTTTTGTGCCGTGGAGTCGATTTCGACTCAAAGCGACCCTGTACAGGGTTTCAGAGGCTGTAAATCTTTATGGGAGCAGAATGCCTCATTTTTCTCCCCGGAACAGCTGGTAGTTTCGAATTTCTGACCCTGAGGTTCGTAACCCGATTCATAACACTACGCTGGTGGTTACAAATGGGGCTGCTAATCTCAAGGTCATCAGTTCGAAACTACCAGCAGTTCCACAGGAGAAAGATGAGGGTTTCTGCTCCGATAATGATTTACAGCCTTGGAAACCCCATGCAGCGTCTCTTTGAGTCGGAACGGACTCCACGGCACTTAACCACCAACACCAACAATAACAATAAACGGATCACACATTCTTATGAAATCAATTAAAATTTGAATGTCTAATATGTCTGGGAGTGTTCCTTTGTTCTTTTTTGACATTTTAAACTAGGGATATATAGCTTAGCCATGGATCATACTATTTTATTGCACCTTCATTTTCCTTGAGCAATCCACATTTTACTTTCATGAGAAGATAGATAATAAGTAAACATACAGATATCAAAAAGGAGCTCTCGGGGCATGGCATTGAGAAGTCTGTGATGTTGCTTAAGGTTTTATTCTTTGAACATCATACAGCAACAGCGATTATTACTTTGTAATAAAACCCCAAAGGATGAGCTCTCTTCAGAATTGTGATGTGAACTCAGGTTTGTATTAGGGCCCTCTCAACTGCCTTTACACTTTTTCATGTTGAACTGGTAACCCTAGGCACCTCAAGCTGTTCCTAGTTTCCCTCAGGCCTACTCCTAATTGCAACCTCTCTGTCCTCCTAATAGCTGTTGAAACATTCTCTTTGTTGTGTTTTTAATCTCCAGTAATAGTGAAAAGATGATGATTATATGGTCAAATCCCATATTTGGGATTAAATCTAATAAATTATAGTCCCATTCTATGACAAATAAATGTTAATGATCTAATTAATTCCATTGAAAATATTCATAAAGATACAAAATTAAGCATTCATAATTATGCAGTTCACAATATTACTTTATTGGACAGAATAAATTGAGTTAATGAGGTAAATGTGAAATATATATGCATATTTGTGTTCGTACATATATGTAACTATATAATGATTATATAAAATGCTGTTTAATTGTGACTAGAATTCCAGAGCTGGAAGAACTCTAAAAGATTAGCCTTAACTATCATATTTGGTAAGGTGGGGGGTCAGAGAAAAAGAGGATGACCCCCAGCAAGATGATTAGCAAAATAGCAGTATCAATGGGCTGAAGTGTGGCAACAATTGTGAGGTTGGCCCAGGATCGGGCAGTGCTTCGTTGCTCTGTGCGTAAGGTCGCTATGATTCGATATTGACTCAATGGCACCTAACAATAACATCCATTTAATAGCTGTGGAAACTGAAACCCAAGTGAATAAAAATACAATCACAGATATGGTTATGTGCTATGGAGTCTGTTCAGACTCATTGTGACCCTGTATAAGGTTTCAGAGGCTGTAAATTTTTACAGGAGCAGAAGGCCTCATATTTCTCCCACAGAGCAGCTGGTAGATTCTAACTGCTGACCTTGAAGTTAGCAGCTCAGTTTGTAATCCATTATGCTACCAGAGCTTATAAATATTGAAACAAGAATTTATATCATTAAAATTTTTAAATGATAACTTTATTGAGAATTCAATCAAATCCTATAAAATTTGCCTTTTAAAGTACACAGTTCAGTGGTTTTGCTGTATGCATGTGGTTATACAATCTTCACCACTATCTTATTTTTTAGAACAGTTTTGATCAGTTCCAAATCTATTAGCAGGCACTTACTATTCACTTCTGCTTGGCCACCCCTCAAAAATGCAGCATGTGAAAATATTTCTAGAGGTCATATTTCCACTAAATTTAATGTAACCATTTCAAATTACATTTGAAAATCGATGGGGTATAAATCACATTAATAAACATAAAAAATAATTTTAAGATAAAATCCCATTTACTGTTGTTTAATTCCAGGCCTTTTGTATTAGAAATGCTACAAAGTTAAAAAAAAAAAAAAAAAAAAATTTCCTGTCATTATAGTGTTAACTTTCAAAGACTAAGTGATTGGATTCAGAAAAAAAATTAGCACTGTACTGCCTGACCTAGGAACTGAGGCCCTCAGAACATTGTGTGCAAATGAATGGGACTTTGTGCCCTGAGAGTGGGCTGAGTTTTCTTTCCTCAACAGAGGTAAGGCTGTTCTTGTTTACTACAAAATAGTCCTGCAATTAAGCTTTCTCTTTGGAAACAAATGAGGTTAATGTGAGTCTTTGACAATTAAGTAGTTTTTCATGTGAAATATTTACATTGAAATAAACACTCTCTATATCGTATATAACAGATTGTTATTATTGAACATTTAAAGAAGAGAATAACATTTCTTATTTTCCTTTTGCACAACCAGGCACACACAGAACTGGTGTTATACTTGAAAATAGCAGCTGGCTGATTGGAAAGGGTGCTGGTGATTTGAAATGTCATTAATAAAGAAGACTGAGCACTAGATCAAGTGGTTGACTCATAATTCACCTGAGTGAGGTTTCACTTTACCTTCAAGTCTGGCATGAAACATTTCTAACAGTTGTCTAAGTGCCGATAAGTTGATTCTGACTCACTGCGACCCTGTATAGGGCTTCCAGTAAGCAGATGGTGATTTGAACTGACGACCTTGACATTAGTAGTCCTCAGGATTCCTAACTAGAGTGTCTTTGTTATGTGCAGTGGAGTCGATTCCGACTCATAGTGACCCTGTACAGGGTTTCCGAGGCTATAAATCTTTACGGGAGCAGAAAGCCTCATCTTTATCCCATAGAGCAGCTGGTAGTTTCAAACTGCTGACCTTGCGGTTCGCAGCCCGATTCATAACCACTACCAGAGCTCCTTCTAGGGTAGTACAAAGAAATTAAGGAAGTTTTTTTTTTTTTTTTTTCCTTATGTATGTTTATGTGTGGAAAGATTATCTCAGGGAGCATGACTAATTACTCTTCAAATAGATTTGATGAGTATTTGTTTGTATACACCTGAGGCTTAGCTTTTATACAAAGCCTGAGTAAGTTGTAGGTGGTTGAAAAAGACCGAAATATGGCTCAAAATATAATTAGAGGGAGACAATTAAGTATTTCTTTGGAAGAAGGTTGGAAAGTTCTTTAAAGAAACATTGAATTTTTTTCCCCTTATGTAGTATTTGTTGTTGACAAATGTTGCCCAGCCAGTAACAGGGATTCTGAGGCGTGGCGGGTGGCTTTGAACCACCAACCTTTCAGTTAGTTTATCCTATAGCACCACACCAGGACTGCATGTATTATTTGTGTTGTTGTTAGCTGCTGTCAACACAGTTCCAACTCTTTGACTATACATAGACCAAGAGCAGATGTCAGAAAAGAACAAGGAGAGACTGAATGGTTTAAAATCAGAAAAGGTATGCATCTGGGTGATATCCTTTTACCATACTTACTTAATAGTTTTGGAGGTAAATGTGGACTATATATATACATATTTGTGTTTGTTTGTTTTTTCTTTTCTTTTGTGTGTCCTTTTTTATCTCTTCTTTATATAATCCATTGAGTAAAAGCTGGATTATATAAAGGAGAATTTATCAGAATTGGAGGAAGACTCATTAATAACCTGCAATACGCAGATGACAAATCCTTATTTATGTATTCTGGAATACCCAGTCTTCGCAATGTTAACCATAGTTTGTTATGATTCACACAATTGAATGCCTTTGCATAGTCAATGAAGTACAAGTAAATTTATTTCTAGTATTCTATGCTTCCAACCAAGACCCATCTGAAATCATCAATGACATTCCTAGTTCTGTGTCTTCTGAATCTGGCTTGAATTTCTGGCAGCTCCCTGTCAAGGCAGTGCTGAAAGTGATTTTGAATTATCTTCAGCAACATTTTACGTGCGTGTTATATTAGTGTTATTGTCCTGTTCCCCTGGCCCACTCTTTCTCAGGAGTCTAAGGAATTAGTCTCACTGAGTCACCACCTTGTGGAATTGGGGTACACTTGTTTATAAGAGTATGAAGTCTCCTACTCCAAGGATGAGCTAATATATATTGCTTAGGGGGAATGATATGTTGACATTTCTGTTAATTATTAATCTGTTATTCTTGGCGAAAAAGTTTGAATAGTTATCTGTTGTTCTTGGGAAAGGGTCTCCAAGAATCTGATAACCTAAGGGCACAGTTTTTTCAGGAACCTGATAATCTAGGGGCACAGGTTCCCTAGTGCTTTTGTGCTTCAGCTATTTTGGTTGATCTAAGGATGTCTTCCCACTTCTCCTGGATAGGAAGTCAGTGTGGGCAAGGCCCAGGGGTCCTAATCTGTCCCTGATAATATTGTTTGATGATTTCTGCATTTCATTGAGTCTACTTTCTCAGACTTCCAAACGTGGATTTCTTTTAATAAATTGACCAGATATCTAGCTTGCATATTTCTTGACATAGATAAGTGAACATAAGTTTATTGAAACATTTCAATTTGTATTCCATCAATTCCTGGAACCTTGTTTTTCTCCATTTCCTTCAGGTAGTTTGTATCTCTTCTCTCAAAATTGGTTCTTGATCATATGGTAACTCTTAACATGGTTGAACATTGACCAATTCTTTTTGGTACATCAACTCTGTACATTCCTTCTATCCTTTCTTTTTGATATTTCCTGTGTCAGTCATTATTTTGTAACCCATTCATTATTTTGCAATGCATATTGCAACCCGAGGCTAGAATTTTATTTTCAGTTCTTTCAGCTTGAGAAATGCTTAGTGTATTCTTCACTTTTGGTTTTCTAACACCAGGTATCTGCACATTTCATGATGATATTGACCTTGTCTTCTCAATCTGTCCTGAACAATTTCTTGTTCTGTTCTTTTACTTCCTCAAATCTTCCAGTCTCTTTAGCTTTTCTACATTCAAGAGCAAGTTTCTTAGTCTCTTCTGACATCTACTTTGGTCTTTTTTTTTCCCTGTCTTTTTAATGACCTTTTGCTTTCTTCATGGATATTGCTCTTCATATCAATACATAAAATCTGTTCATGAGATGGTCTCTAAATTCAGGCGGGAAGGTCATTATGAGTCGGAACCGACTCCAAGGCACACAACAACAACAACAATAATCAAGGTCGTATTTCAGCAATTTGTCGTTTCTGGCATAATAAATCATATGATTATCTGGTTTAAAATGGCCAGTTTCAGCTCACTTATGCCAAGGATATAAATCTTTATGCTTTCTATCTCAGTTATTACAGCTTTTGATTTTATTGTGGTCATAGGACATACAGCCAACATTATTAATGGAGGTTTGATGCTGTTTCTCCTCACTTTGAGTTGTGCCCCATCAGCTAATGAAGGTCCTGAAAGCTTTGATCCATCCTTGTCATTATGGTCAAGTCTACGTTGAGGAGGCAGCTCTTGTCCAGTCATATTTTGAGCATCCTTCAACTTTAGGGGTTCATCTTCTGGCACTTTATCTGAAAATGGTCCACTGCTATTCATAAGGTTTTCATTGAAAACCTTTCATTCAAAAGCGGTCTTTCTTTTTTCCTAGTCTTTAAGCTTCACTGAAACCTGTGCACTTTGGGCCACCCTGTTTGTATTTAAAATACTGGTGGCATAACTTCCAGGATCACACCAATACATAAGACGACAAAGTAAGCCCAAATGATAGATGAATTAGCAGTCCAGTGCGTATCCTACAGTGCTACACCAATATTCCATGTGTTATTTAGAATATATTACTACCTTCCTAAAAAATGTCGTGCAATGGAATAAGTGTTGAGCTGTTTACCACAGGGTCAGTGGTTCAAACTCATCAGTTTTTCCTTGGGAGAAAGACAAGGCTATCTTCTCCAGTCAAGATTTATAGTCATGGAAACTCTAAGAAACAATTCTATTATATTCTGTAGGGTCACGTTGAGTTGGTATAGACTCATTAGCAATGGATTTGGTTTTTTGGGTTATTACCTCCCTATGCATCCCCATTTAAGGAGCTCTGGTAGCAAAGTGGTTACGAGTCGGGCTGCTAAACTCAAGGTCAGCAGTTTGAAACTACTAGTCGTTCCACGAGAGGAAGATGAGGCTTTCTGCCCCTGTAAAAATTTACAGCCTTGGAAACCCCATATAGGGGTGCTATAGATATGAACCGACTCCATGGCACACCACCACTGCCATCACCACCACTGCATCACCATTTCCACACAGACTTGATGCTTTGTCAATCATTGGGTGGGGAATGATATTTTTATTAGAAATATGCAATGCCTTTGCCAAGGTTTTAGCTTGAGAAAGGAAGTCTGGGATTAATGGCTAGGCTGCCAGGCATTTAATACCAAAAATAATTTTAAGAAATTCTAACCATTCAGAGCCCTGATGTGGTGCTGTGGGTTAATGTGCTAGACCAAAGTTGGTTTGAACCACAAGGTTGGCGGTTCAACTTCACCAGCTGATCCTAGGAACCTCTATACAGGGTTGCTTTGGGTTGGTACTGACTCGACAACACTTAACAAGCATTAGCTTCAGACTTGACTTTCTACCTTATCTGTTGCAACATTATAATATGGTAAGGAAATTTAATGCATTCAAGGGAGTCCTTGTGTGGCGCTGTGGATTAATGTGTGTTAAATGCGCTAGACTGCAAATTTACTTTGAACTGCAAGGTCAGCAGTTCAAGCTCACCAGCTGCTCATTGGAAACCCTATACAGGGTCTCTATGGGTTGGAATCCACTCAGCGGCACTTAACAACAACAACAACAACAGCAACAAACCCCCTTATTCTTCATTACTTACTTTCTCTCTTGTGTTGTCTTTTAAGTTTTTATAGCATTATCCTTCATTTCTAAATTAAATTTAGGTTGGGAAATGTGTAGAGCTTCATTAGGCTGGAGAAGAAAGGTTCTTCCATTAAAGAGACTGTGCATTGGAGGTGGCTGGTGGGGGAAGAACGCATGCTTCCTGCCACAAAAATAGTGAGTTACTTTGAGACAGGTATGTCTAAAGCAAACAAGTAGGATAACATTGGACTGCTAACCACTACGTTGGCAATTCAAACCCATCAGCTACTCCTTCAAAACCTTATATAGGATCTCTATGAGTTAAAACCTACTCGGCAGCACTTAACAAAAGTATACAATCACCTCATATGCCTGTGTTAATTGGACAGTGAATAGGAAAGACTATAGAAGAATTAATGCATTTGAATTATGGTGTTGGCAAAGAATATTAAAAGTACCATGGACTGCTAGAAAGACAACCAAATTTGTTTTGGAAAAAGTATAGCCTGAATGTGCTTTAGAAGCCAGGAAGTGAGACTTCATCTCTCACGCTTCAGACATATTATCAGAAGGGACCAGTCCTTAGAGACAGACATCATGCTTGGATAATTGTAGGGTCAGTGAAAAAGAAGACCCAAACAAGATGGATTGACACCCTGGTAACAATGGGCTCAAACATAACAATTGTAGAATGGTGTAAGACTGGGCAGTGTTTTGTTCTGTGATGCATAGGGTCACTTTGTGTTGGAACTATAGACTATGTGCAACACTTAACAACATCAGCAGTATACGGGTGGCAGACATATTGAATGTCCTCTAAATGCTTCTTCTACACATGTTGCCTTCAGCAAGCACAATTTTCTTTACTTACGTGGCAAGTAATAAGAGGTTTTCACAGGAGATATGTGGTGTTTTTCATTTATTTCTGTAATGCCCCTGGAGTGGGGGGTTTGCTACTGGCTTATCCACAGGGAGGTGTAAATAAGTGTTAACATTAATGACCTTTTATTTGAACAAAGAGAATTGTTTTAGCCCAAAGCAGCTTCAAGGTCTTTTACTTGTGAAAACAGACCTGTTTCAATGAGCAGGGGCATCAAGCAGCTTTAAGAATTTTATTTTATTTTATTTTATTACTTGCAAAAAGAGAGTTGTTTTAACTGTAAGGGGCTTCGGTTACAAGTGGGGCTGCATATTTGAAAAACAAAACTTTAGTAGCTGGTGAAGAGG
Source organism: Chrysochloris asiatica (assembly GCF_000296735.1). Classification (NCBI taxonomy): domain Eukaryota; kingdom Metazoa; phylum Chordata; class Mammalia; order Afrosoricida; family Chrysochloridae; genus Chrysochloris; species Chrysochloris asiatica. Next base: position 4,333,344 of record NW_006408736.1, read on the forward strand.
AGCAGTTTAGAGGCCTTCCACTGATAAAGCAGGACTCTGCATGTTGCAAGGAGGTTATCTTTCAAGTATGGTCAGGGGTTTATGCACTTTATTTACATCTAACTGACATTGATGGTTCTTTTTTTCTTTCCCACTTTGAACATTTATTTTTAGTAAGGCAGCTTGTTACATTTCTTTCAGCATTAAGCTTGTGGCACTGGCTTTGCTCCAAAATTGATGCTGTAGTGTATTCATAAGAGCCCTGGTGGTGCATTGTTTAAAGCACTTGGCTGCAAATTAAAAGATCCACTATTTGAACCCACATGTGCTCCTAGAAAGATAAGACTGTCTGCTTCTCTAAAGATTTGTTGTTGTTGTTAAGTGCCATGGAGTCAGTTCTGAGTCATAGAAACCCTGTATAGGATTTCCAAGGAGCAGCTGCCAGATTTGAACCGCTGACCTTGTGGTCCAGTGCATTAACCCACAGAGCCACCCCAAGACTCCCTATAAATGTTTACAGCCTAGGAAGCCCTAAGTGGCAAATCTGTTCTGTCAAATAGAATTTTGCTGTAAGGCAAAATTCACTTGATGGCAGTTGGATTGGGTTTGAAGTGTATTTATATATTTGATTTTAGTAATTAAAAAAAAAATATTTCAGATATCTGTACTATTTTACTACATTTAAGTTTTTATCTTAATACTGACCATTTTTGTGAGCTTAAGATATGCATATCATGGGAGTCCTAGTAGGATAAGTATTGGACAGCATGGTCAGTTTGAATGACAAATTCAAACTCACCAGCTGCTCCTTGGAAACCATATATAGGGTCGCTATGAGTCTTAACTTATTTGATGGCACTTGTTGTTGTTGTTAGGTGCCATTGAGTCAGTATCGACTCATAGCGACCTTATGCACAGCAGAACGAAACACTGTCTAATCCTGGGCCAACCTCACCACTGTTGCCACACTTGAGTCCATCAACGCTGCCACTAGGCCAATCCATCTCATTGGAGCACTTAACAATAACCAATATTATCATAGAGTCCTGGTGTGACACTGTAGGGTAAGCATTGCCTGGTAGCCACATGATCAGCAGTTCAAACCCACCAGTGGCTCTCAGAAACCCTATACAGCTATTGTTGTTATGTGTCCTTGAGTCAGTTATGATTCATAGAGATCTTCTACAAAACAAAATGAAACACTGCCAGGTCTTAAGCTACCCTCATAATTTTCGTTAAACTTGGACCCATTGCTGCTGCCACTGTGCCAATCCATCTCCTTGGAAGTCTTCCTCTTTTTCATTGACCCTCCACTTTACCAAGCATGATGTCCTTCTCCAGGGATGGGTCCTTCCTGATAATACGCTTGAGCATAAGTCTCACCATCCTATCCTGGCTTCTAAGGAGCACTCTGGCTATATTACTTCCAAGAAAAATTTGTTTGTCCTGGCAATCCATGGTAACTTCAATATTCTCTTCCAACACCATAACTCAAATGCATCAATTCTTCCAGGATCTTCCTTATTCATTGTCTAACTTTCACATGCATATGAGATTATTCAAAATACCATGGTTTGGATCAAGCACACCCTAGTCCTCAAACTGATACCTTTGTTTTTAAAAGAGGTCTCTCACAGCAGATTTGCCTAATGTAATATGTTATTTGATTTCTTAACTGCTGCTGCTTGCATGAGTGTTGATTTTGTATCCAAGTAAATGAAGTCTTTAACAAACCCTGTATGGGGTCACTTGGAGTCCTGGTATGGCACTGTAGGTTAATGTGCTGGACTGCAAAGTTCCTTTGAACTACAAGGTGTGTGGTTCAAGCCCTCCTTGGAAACCCTATGCAGGGTTGTTATGGGTCAGAACTGACTGGACAGCACACACTACCATCATCATCAACAATATATCCTAATTCTCTTTTGTTTCACTTTTATGTATTACATTTATCAATATTTTTAATCATAATTTAAAAAACATTTTTCTTATAATTAAGTTCTTTATATCCTGTAGACTTTCTGTTATACTTAAGTGCTTTCAAGTTAGTTCTGACTCATAGCGACCCTCTATAGGTTTCCGAGAAGTGGCTGGCAACTTTGAACTACCAACCTTGTGGTTCAGATCAACCTGTGACCCAGTGCTTTATCCCACAGCACCATGCAAAGAGACATAATCTATAGTATGAAAGTGAATGTCAAATAATAGTGCAGCAAGTCACAAGTCTCTCCATTTCATGATGTTTACACAGAAAAATAAATTGAGATACATTTAAAAAATAATAATTTGAAGCAAAATGGAGTGTCAAAGTAATGTAGTACATTTTATTATTTCTAAAGTAACTGCCAGACCAATGCTGCTGTTAATAAAATAGATAAGGAGCCACCAAATACCATTATCTATGCTGAAAAGACATGAATTGTCTGGGAAGTTGCTGCTACAGACAATATAAATCCATAGACATTATTCTTCAATCCAAAACCACTATGAAAACATAAAGGTGTTTTTTTTGTTGTTGTTTATTCTTGTGATGGCATTAATGGTGGTGTTTGTGGTATAAACCTACAAACAGCTCCATGGGAGAAAAGGCCTGTGAATCTACTCCTGTAAATATTATAGCCTGTAAAACCCTATGGGGCAGGTCTACTCTGTCACATGGGGTGGCTATGAGTCAGAATTCACTCAGTGGCAAGCAGCAAAAGTATTTTATGTATAATTCTTAGCATATTTATTTTCTTCTCTTCCTCCTACACATTTTTATATCCAAGACTAATGCAATATGGAGTCCTGGCATGGCACTGTAGTATAAGTACTGGACTCCTAACCACAAAGTCAGCAGTTCAAACTCACCAGTCTCTCCTCAGAACCTTATACACAGGCACTATAAATCAGAACCAACTTGATGGCACTTAACAACAATGATAAACTATAAAGAATAGGTCACTAGATTTTTTATTTTGCATTTTAAGTGTAAAATCATGATACTATTTTGTTCATGTGTTTATATGTTTTTTAAATTGGTTCTTGTGAGTTATCCTAGAAAAGTAACCATCATTTATGCTCTGATGTTTTATCAGAAAATAATTTTTAGCAGCTTACATAAAGTTTGATATTGAAATAAAGCAGTTTCTCAATTTAATTGAGAATATTAAGCTATTTGTTTCTCCAGAAAATGAAATTGCTTCTTTGAAAATAAATTACAAAACTATTATTAATTACTTTTTGGATTCCTGACATATTTTGAAAGTGTTTTGTCTTTCTCCATAAAATTAGTGTTGTTTATTTGCAAAATATTAATAGCTCTTTTCCTGAATTTTCTATACTCCAAAAAGTAGAAGCAAAGGAATAGAGATAGATAAAAGGATAATACCCATCAAACATAATTTGATATGAATATCTTTGGGTATACCTCTATAACTTCAGTGGTTTTCATCTATCATCTAAGAGACTCTAAAATTTAGAAATATATTTCATAAAAGTGTTCATCTACATTCACATTAATTTATGATACTTAAATCTCATTAACTGACCAACAGTAATTCGTCTTCCTGGCAGCCTGTCACCGTACTGCACTTTACAAGACTGAAACATGGAATTGCTTATAGGTCACCAAACATACTCTGGCATTTCGAACTTTTCTCTCTTTGTACTTGTAGCTTCTTTACCTGTAATAAATGTCTTTCTCTCCTTTGTTCACTGGAACCAACCCTACTCAACCTTCACAACCCAGAAGAGAGGTCACCATCTTCAGGAGCATTCCTTTGTGTTATTTAGGATCTTGTCTGTGTTTTTCATTATTATATACACATATGTATTATTGCATTTATTATATCATATTGTACTAATTTCAGTGAGCTTCTTGAGAATAGGCATGTGGCTCATTCATATCCTCAGCGTGTTGTTGTTAATTCTGGTCAAGTTGATTATGACTTATTGCTGTCACGTATAGACAGAGTAGATCTGCTCCATTGGGATTTTCAAAGAATTGAGGCTTTTGAATTATGGTATTGACGGAGAATATTAAAAGTGCCATGGGCTGCCAAAAGAACCAATAGGTCTGTTTTGGAAGAAGTGCAGCCAGAGTGCTCCTTGGAGGCCAAGATGGCTAAGCTTCGTCTCTCATACTTTGAACATATTTTCAGGAGGGACCAGTTGCTGGAGAAGGATATCATGTTTGGTAAGGTGGAGGGTCAGAGAAAAAGAGGAAGACCTCCAACGAGATGGATTGGCCAAATGGCAGCATTGATGGACTCAAGTGTGGTAACAGTAGTGAGGTTGGCCCAGGATTGGGCAGTGTTTCGTTCTGCTGTGCATAGGGTCTCTGAGTCAGTGCCGACTCAATGGCACCTAACAACAACAACAACAACAACAACAACAACAACATACTTTTAGAAGACCATAGCCAGGGCTGTGCTTCAAGATAGCACTTTTGGCTAATAATGGAGCGTTTAGCTAATGTTACGAATCGGGCTGCGAACCTTAAGGTCAGCGGTTCAAAACTACCAGCCACTCCGCGGGAGAAAGATGAGGCTTTCTACTCCCGTAAAGATTTACACCCTTGGAAACCCTGTACAGGGTCGCTATGGGTCGGGCCGGACTCAACGGCACTTAACAACAACAGCTAATAATCGAACACTTTTCAACATAGATGCTAGTAGTTTGAAAGATAAATGCATTTTGAGAAAGGGTCCTGGTAGTACCTATGGTTTGTGAAGAGCCTGTAAAGTTGTCAGATATATTTTTTTAAATGTAGAAATGACTTAAGCACATTAAATTTGAGCATTCAAATAACTAGAAATACTAAAAACACAGAAGAATTTGGGAATAATAGTGCATTCACTAAATAGAAGGAGTAGCTCTGCCCTGAGACTAATGGTGAGTAATAGTCTTTGTGCATAACTAGTTAAATTTGTAGACTGGAGAATATTATTAGGTTGAGAAAGTTGCTGCATCGTGCCATCCATTGATTATTTTTTCAATGAAGTAGAATGTAGTAGCACCAGCTGAGACAATTGTTAGTGAGAATGTAAGGCTTTAATAAAATAATAAAAGGTAAGAACAGCTGCTCTTGAGCAAGAAGAGGAAGCTGACTATTGGTATATCTACTTAGGCAGCACTAGAGATTTAAATGAAACTGGACAAACTGAATCTGGGAGGGTATAAATTTGCAAAGCTTTTGTGATTTCCTCCAGTGGCTTTCAGTCATCTGGATAAGAAGCAAAGGAAATAGCTGACAGTGCTAATGGTGTTATTTTACAGGATAAATGTTATGTAAAGAAAGTGAAAAAGAAGCCAGAAAATTGACATATTGTTCAGGTAATATTAAAGTGTATGGAACATTGACTAGAATCTGAGATAAAGACAGAAAACATGAGGGAACAAATGCTGAATGTATCATATGGTGGATGGTGCCACTGACAGTTATGTGTTATCATAAAGCTTTCATAAAGGCAATGTTTTGACGGTGGATAGTTATTCTAGAAAGTAACTTCTCCTCAGAAATACTTTGATGTCTGTAGGGGTCATCTTGGTTTTAAATTCTGTGGTAAAACATGCAACTTCTGTGGGAAATTAATTTCTTTTAATTTGATATCTATTATTTAGGATATTAGTCTAGGATTGATTTTAATTGTTAACCCTCTATAAGATTAAGTACAAGACTGATATTTTTTAACAAAGTAAAAAAACACTAAATGTTATTTTTTTCCATTAAAACAAATAATGTGAATTCAAAAATTTAGAGGTTGATTGTTTTCTCATGTAAATGTTTCAGCCTTCACTGAAGAAAAAAAAAAAAAAAAGAAAGCAAAGAAAAATGAAAACTGTTTTCATTTTCATTTGTGTTTGATTGTAGACATCTGGCTATGATAATCAGGCCATGCTCTTTATTCTGCCCTATTATTTAAGAAAAATCATGGTAAATGAATCATCCTTAACTGATAGCATCATGTATTTCATAACTATTCACAAATAGCAATGTGTAGACTCTGACTTATAAACTCATTTACCTAATGTTTATATGTATCATTAATCATATAGTCTACCCATGGTAGTTGATAATATAAGCAATAAATGTTATTTTCTAGTATTTTATTGTTACATATTGTTTTCGTTAACATTATCTCATACTTTACTAAATTACATTAAATTCTACAATAAAAAGAGAAGATTTGAATGTTCAAAGTTTTGGCAAAAATAATCCCCCGTTCATGGTTTATTGGAGTCATAATGTGACACTGGACTGCTAACCAAAAGATTGGCAGATCAAACTCACCAACTGCTCCTCAGAAATCCTATACAGGGCAACTATGAGTTGGAACCAATTCAATGGCACTTAACAACAACAACAAATGATTTATTATAGGCAAAGTAATAGTTTATGATAATGGATTTTCCCTTTGACAGAGGAAAAGAATACATAATGATCATGCTTCCACAAACAATATTTATCAAATTTGAATTTAAATGTCTAAGAAAAAAATTCTGATAACAGAGGTTCTCTAGAAAGCCTATAAATATGATTTGAGAATATGAAACTCTAAAACACAATATCAGAAACATGTTCTACACTCATTTGACCAAATGACTGAATTTTCATTTTGTTTTTGTAGTATTTTATATTACTTAATACAGACTGAATTCATACTGATTATTAATTATAATGCACATATAATCTAACAAATGTGTAACATATTTCCATTAACAATAAAGATTCAGCTAGAAGCTCATATTTTAGCATTTAAATTTAATAGAAATATACAGAGAATAAGAGTTACTCATTTGCCAGTTCAACTGATGCTTTTTTGGATACTGGTATGCAGTAAGTATTAGATGCAATTTGTTAAGTGATATCGCGTCAGATCCAACTTATAGTGACTCTTTATAGAGTTTCCAAGGAGTGGATGGTGGGTTTGAACCACTAAACTTTTGGTTAGCAGTCTAGTACTTATCCTACAATATCACATTCTTGTGTTGTTTAGCACCTTCTAATCGGTTCTGACTCATAGGGTGCATAGCTTGTCATGATGGTCAGAGATGCTTCTCTGTTGAAGCAGTAACTGAAATGAAAAATGAAGAAAGAGTGTAAATGGCAGTGGTGAGTATGTCCAGAGACCTTATGGCAAGAATGGATTTAGTGAGAACAGTAAGGTGAGAGAAAGCCAAATGATTGCCAGACCGCGTTCAATTGACGTATACTACAACATGATGCTGAATGACAGGTCAAGAAAATAATTTTTGTTGTTAAGTGCCGTCGAGTCAGTTCCGATCCATAGCGACCCTGAACAGGGTTTCCGAGGTTGTTTATCTTTACGGGAGCAGAGAGCCTCATCTTTCTCCTGCGGAGCACCTGGTAGTTTCGAACTGCTGACCTTGCGGTTCGCAGCTCGATTCGGAACCACTACGCTACCAGAGCTCCTTGTTGTTCCTGTTAAGTGCGGTCGAGTTGATTCCGACCCATAGCGACCCTGTATAGGGTTTCCAAGGAGCAGCTGGTGAGCTTGAACCACCGACACTGCAGTTCAAACGACTTTGCAGTCTGACGCATTAGCCCACAGTGCCACACCAGGACTGGTAACCAATAATATACAGAGCACTGAAAACTGAGTTTGAGGACAGAGATAGATTGAAAGGCGGATGTTGTGAACTGACGGTACTTTTGTTTTTTAATTGCCACTCTGGCTATTAAAAACCCATAACCAAAAAACCTACTGCTATTGACTCAGCTTTGACCCAGAGAAAACCTCTGTAGGACAAAGAACTGTCCTTACTGTTTCCAAGGCTGTAATCTCTGGTAGTGTAGTGATTACGAATCGGGCTGTGAACCACAAGGTCAGAAGTTCGAAACTACCAGCAGTTCCGTGGGAGAAAGATGAAGCATTCTGCTCCCGTAAAGATTTACAGCCTCGGAAACCCTGTGCAGGGTCACTATGAGTCGGAATCGACTTCTCGGTACTTAACAACAATCTTTATAGGAACAGACAGCCTCATCTAACATCCTACAAACAACTGGTCGGTTTGAACCTCCAACCTTGCTGTTAACAACCCAGTGTTTAGCCTACAGCAACAGAGAGCCTTGTTTGACAACATAAGAACAATCGGTGCGTTTGAATTGCCAACCTTGCAGTTAGCAACACAATGTTTTGTCTACAGTTTCACCAGAGCTATAAAGTATGAACATTTGGTGAAGGCGCTGTAGAATAAGCACTCGAACCCAAGGCTGGTTTGAACCACAAGGCTGGCGGTTCAAACTCACCAGCCGCTCCTTTGGAACCCTATCCTGGGTCGCTTTGGGTTGGAACCAACTCGTCGGCACTTAACAACAGCAATAGTACTATAGGTTCATGAGTGGAAAAGGAAAAGAGATGGTAGTTTCATATAGAGAGAAGACAGATTTGAGATTTAATCATGAGAAAATTAAGGCAAGAATTGCTGTTGAGTTAATAAATAGGTCAGGAGAGAAAAGATGTCTAGGACATCTTATGTTCTGGCTCTTTTGTTACATGATGGTGGTACTATTCACTGAGTTCGCATCTATCTAAAAAAAAGAAATAAAAGGAGGTTTAGTTTAATGATTGTGTAAATAACCTAAGTAATATATTAAATGGCAGCATTAATGTGAAAATTAATTTTACTGGCTTCATATTTCTGTGTGGAAGAACTTCAGAAAGAATAGCATGTTGGACTTTAACCTTGTTTCATACTCAGTTCTCTCCAGTGGAAATATTATCTGGTTAATAATTTTCATGAAAAAAATGACATAATTTATTCTCTTAATCTTGTATTTTGAAGAGTGGCAGTGTTTCTGCTTTTTTTCAGAGAGATTAATTAGGCAATGTTTAGTACAGTGATACATATTTGGAGTTGTTCTTTCCTGCTGGTGACAATGTAGGCAAACCCTTCCCTAGGGATGATTTGTTTCAATCCCCTTTTAACAGGTATGACCTGTACTCTCTAATCAGTTTAGCAGTAGTAAAGATAACGTTTTGATCATCCATCTTTCTCTTCTGATTGTACCTTAATTGACTTTTAATTTATGTAGAGAAGACAATTTTTTTTATATACCTAAAATTTATTTAGATAGCTAAATAAATTATTTTGGTGGAACTGTGGGTTTGGTAATGGGATGCTAACGATCAGATCTTGATTCAAACACACCAGTCACTCCACAGGAGAAACAAGGAGAAAGGCTGTCTGTCCCTGTGAATATTCACTGTCTGAGAAACCCTATATATAGGGTTACTGTGAGTTGGAATTGACTCAATGGCAGTTAGATGTTTTTAAAAGTAGTCTAGTCAGGATATACAAATTTATGAGTAATTGAAAGTGTGACTATAGATAAGATTGCCTTGGAGATAATCTAGAAATAGATGCAGGCCTAAAATTAAACTTAAGGCTGAACATCTAACAGTAACTGAAAGTTGGACTAGGTAAATTAAAACGTGGATGAAAACACTGCAGGTGATTTAAAACAATATGAACATTGTATTTATCTAATAAGCAAAAGTGGTATCTGGGTTTCCGGTCCTGTTTGTTGACGGTGGTAGATTAAAGTAAGAAATCACACTCTGGAGGAAGTAACTTTTAAGCTGTTTCTTAATATTGAATGAAAGTTAAGAAAGAGGCCGGAATGAACAATCCTTGGTAGGAAGAAGATGATATGCCATTTTAAAATCACATGCCCTCCTTTATTTTATCCCTAAAAACTGTCTCAATGATTCATCCCTTATTTAGGGATGATTGAAATTCAAGAAGGAAAGCTTTTTTAGAATTATTCCAGGACATTATTATCATAACTCTTTATATGGTTAATAGTTGTAATCATTGGAGAAGATACTATGTACACTTAAAAATATTACCTATTTTGATTACTTGAATAATTCATATCTGAAACTGTTATTCTTTAGAAATATAAAAAGGGGTTTTTATAATCTGATTGTGTAACATGAAACTTTTTAAGTGTAAATATAGAGCCATTCTTGGGCTTTTCATGAAGTCTATATTGAGGAGGTTTTAACTCTTCTTTTAAAACAATACAAAGCAAAAGTCAGTTGCATGAGAAATATCCAACTGGAAAATTCATTTTCCTTCTAGAATTCTATAGTGACTACAAAGCTATCACTCACAATTTTCTACCACAGCTTAACTAGCTAGCATATATTATTGTTGTCGTAATGTGCCGTAGAGTCAGTTCCGACTCATAGCAACCCTGTACAGGGTTTCCGAGGCTGTAAATCTTTACGGGAGCAGAAAGCCTCATCTTTCTCCTGCGGAACAGCTGGTAATTTCAAACTGCTGGCCCTGAGGTTCACACCCCGATTTGTAACCACTACGCTACCAGAGCTCTAATTGAAACTTTATTTGATTGATTAATTTACATATATATGGTCTATTTCTATGAAAATTATCACTATAAGAATATGAACTATAGGCCAAACACTAAACTGTGCTACTGTGCCACACAGTAACTATTAAGTAAAAATAAACAATTTAATGACAGTTTTGAGGTTATATCATCTAAGTTCCCATTCCAACACAGAAGCCTCCCTAGCCCTAAAATCCTGTTATTAATTAGTCTTCAAAATCTTGCTATTAAAGGGGCAGTCACATGCATATAAATCAAATCACAAATTTTTTTTGGATACCGATGTTTTTATACATTAGAATTGCTTCTTACTAATTTCAGCCACTGGTTCTCTCCTTCACACCAAATGTTGTTGTTGTTAAGTGCCATCCAGTCAGTTCTGACTCAAAACAACCCTGTATAGGAGCACCTGGTAGGTTTGAACAACCAACTTGTGCTTAGCAGTCAAGTGCTTATCTTACAGCACCACATACATAAATCAAATCATCAATTTTAAATAGTAGCTTTTCAGATTGATGAAGTTCTCTGGATATTTACTCTCATAGTTATTTCTAAGAAATATCTTATCTGCCAGAAACTATGTTGAGTACCTAAAAAGGCCAATGAGAGCAGCTCTTGCATCTAGTTAGTTTCATCACTCTTTATTTTATCTGTTTCATTGATTTGATTTCTATGAAAGTCTCAACATCCTGAATGATAGCTTCTGAAAACATTATTATCTTTTCCTAATTTTATTGCATTTATTATTCATAGTTATATAAATGATAACAAAGAATGTTTGTTGAACATTATTTATATACTGGGATTTACATAATGGGGTTTTTTTTTTGTTTTTTGTTTTTTTGCATTTATTTATGTAAGAGTTTCTAATGAGTGTGTTTTACAGGTCTGGAGCTTGACACCAATGTAGGGGGAATAAGATCTATTATAGGAATTAGACCTTGGAAGGAGCTGAGGAAGTTCAGGTAGGGAAAGGGAAGTAGAGGACCTGAGAAAAGTTCACATACTAACGTTTCAAAATTCTGGTACTAGTGACAACGAAGCTCACATGGGAATGGTGAGAACCCAGACATTTCAGTTCCTAAAGTGGGACTATGAAAGGGAAGTTAGTAGAGAAGACATATGGAAGCTTTATGCCTCACTGGTTCACTGTCAAATATCTAGTAATGGGCCTAAGGCTACTGTTGTTGACAGTACTAATATGTGGGGAAAGAATTAGCACAAGCACAGAAGAGAGTGAGGACAAGCTGGAATCTGCCTCACACCTCTTACTGGTCACTGTTTCTAACTACCTAAGAATCTTTAGGCAATAGTGACCCTGCTTCATTTTCATCTCTTTCTTTGTATAAATTAAACACAAACCATAAAGTGAGGAGCATTCTAGGAAAGTAGTTTATAAGTTAACAAAGTTGGAACTAGAACAAACCTTCAAATTGCGAGCTTCAAAAAATTTGTGGATAAATGGAATGAAAAGATAATGGACATTTCCTGTGAATTTTTGAATTTGTATTCTGGATATGGGTATTTAGTGGCAAACAGACAGAACAAATTCCTGCCTTTCTGTAGCTTACATTCTAATGATAGAGTGAGAAAATAAGTAAATATTTAATAGAATGTCAAGCAGTGGAAAGAGTGACAATAAAATTAAACAGAGAAAGGAATACAGAGTGATGATTTGGAGTAGTGTGAGTATTGTTGTGAAGTGCCTTCTAGTTGGTTCCAATCCATAGCAACCCTGTATAGGGTTTCCAAAGAGTGACTGGTGAATTTGAACCTCCGACATTGTGGTTCAAAAACCAACCTTATGGTCTAGTGCATTATCCTTCAATGCCTCACCAAGATTCCAATATAAGAATTTTGTTGTGTGTCTTTGAGTCAATTCTGACTCATTAGGACCCTATATAGGGTTTCCAAGGAGTGGCTGATGAACTTGAACTGCTGACCTTGCAGTTCAAACCAACCTTGCAGTCCAGTGCATTAATCCTCAAGGCCACACCAGGGCTCCCAGTGTGAGTATAGGGTTCCCTTTTTGAAACACATAGATGAGAAATACGTACCTAAAGAGATGTAAATTATCATCAGGAACTTCAAAGATCCACTTTTTCAAATCTTTTGACTTGCTATAGCTGCAGCACTTAAGGTACAGAGTTTCCAGCATGTGGGGGAATAGCTTGTTAGGTTCTTGACTGTGACTGCGAAAAACAACTTTAGAGGCAGAAATTGAAGACTTTGCCAATGGTCAGATTTTAGAGAATATTATACACATGGTACGACACTGGATTATGTTGTTTGCTAGGAAGCCCCTGAGTGTTTTAAGCAGAGGTGTCATATAACTAAATTTTTAAATTTTAAAACATAACATTGACTATAGTATTGAGAATAGATTGTAGGAGCCAATAGTATAAACATGGATAAATACATGTATGCTGTTGTCTATATAAAGACTTTCATGGTGTGGCTCTATAGGATAAACATTGGATTATGAACCACAAGGCCGGCAGTTCACACCCACCAGCTGCTCCTTGGAAACCTTAAACAGGGTCGCTATGAGTTTGAACTGACTCAACGGCACTTAACTATAGCAAGGTAAAAGATGACGATGGCTCAAACTGCAAGGGTAGCCATTTTTGCAGTGAAATTATCATATCTTTAAACTACTTTATAGGTAGAACTAACCCGTGTACTTTCAAGTTGATTCCAACTCAAAGTTACCTTGTAGACTAGAGTAGAATTCCTATCTGGCTTCCAAGGCTGTAATCTTTATAGAAGCTGACTATCAAACCTTGCTCCCACACAGTGGCTAGTGGATTTGGATTGTTGACATTTATTTTAGTAGCTGAGCTCTTAACTCCAGTGCCACCATGAGTCCTTATAGGTATAACGAGAGAACATGATTTCTGGATTGACTAGTTATTAATTGGTAAAGAAGAAAATGGAGTTAAGCACTACAAGAATGTTTTTATCTGAACAAATTAGTGAATTTGGAGTCATTTGCATAAAAGAGGAAGCATGTGGCAGAATGAATTAGGGAGAGAAATCAATGCCTATTAGAAGTCAAAGTCAAGAATAGGTAATTATGCTTAAGAGATTTGAGCTCTGCAGACAGATAGGAATAAGGTACAATTCAGAGCTATAGGAGTCTAGATTGCATTTAAAAACAGGACTAGAAGAGATCAATGCAGAAGATTATATAGAATTTACAGAGAGAAAAGGTATTATAATTTGGTGGGGAAATTTATGTACTATTTAAAAGGAAAGACATTATATTCTGGTAGCATATGCTTCAAAGGTGGAGGTAACACTTCTTATGCATTATCTTAGTCATATTCTATTTCCTTTTACAGAAATTTTGAGATCATTTGTGATAATACATTCTTCATTAAAGAGGAAGATTTAAACAGGAAAACTGAGTACATAGAAAACCAGAGTAATTACATTATAAAGTCAAAAGTAAAGGTAGCACAGCTATCCTGAACAAGAGAGGCTGAGAGAAAGGAGTTGTAGATTTGTTCCCAGTAACCAAAACAGAGGAGTGGCGTAGTTAATGAAACTAATTAAAATTGAAGATTTCAAATATTCTTGAGATTTTTTTAAAACTAGAGAAAGAGAGTTGAGAAAGAATGGAAACAAAATTCCATAAACACAATTTCAAATGGGCCTAAGTTCATAATTCTCGAGTAGTTTGTTTTGATCTAAGATAAGTGTTTATTTCAGATAATCTTTCATTCAATTCTCTCAACCAGGATTTGATCATGATCAGAGAGGAAAAAGCTTAAGGTTAGCTTCAGTGGAAAGAACCTGTACTTTCTATTTATCTGTGAGATACATATGAGGGCATAATTCTACGGGTTTTCTGTTTTCCTTTATGTGTTGTTATTATTGCTGCTAAGTGGCATCAAGTTGGTTCCAACTAATAACAATCCTGTGTAGGGTTTCTGAGGAGCAGTTGGTGAGTTTGAACCAATGACCTTGCAATTCAAAGGACCTTGAGATCCAGTGCTTATCCTACAGTATCACATCAGGACTCCTGTATTATCTGTGTAGACTGGACAATACACCAAATGCCCTGTGATCCTAACATAATGTGACAGAATAATGACCTCTTTTAGAGAGGTACACTGACTTTTCAAAGTAAATTCAGAACTGTGAGAAAGCTCTTGGCATTAAAACGTGATCATGATGATGGCTAGATAGCCTCAGGCAGTCTCTATGGACAAAAATACTCAAGGAAAAACAAATATATATATATATATTAGCTGGAAATACCTACAAAGCAGCTTTTAAAAAGGCTAATAAAACAACAAAAACAAAAACTGCACAATTTAACTAATATTGCAAAGAAAAATCGGAACACCAAACCCAATGTGTGAGTGGAGTTACAATCCTATTTTCTCACTACTTTACAGGATAATAATATTCTTTTGAAGTGAAATAAAATCCATAAATGTAATTCTTGCTTCTAGTATTTTAACAAAAAAAAAAAAATTCATTTAAAGCAGGGATTCTAACAACAAAAAGCCTGTCTTTCCTACTCTTAACAGTACGTAAAGTCTCAAAAGTTGCTTATTAGAAGAACAAATAACTATTATTAAGTATTTACTAGAATGAAAGAATTTAATGAATACGAATAAAACATAATTTCCATGACTATCTAAATTGCATTTTAAATGGTAAAATTAAGTTTTAAATTGTTGTTAAACATTTTAGTAAGAGTTACATTTTTGGTTGTGCTGAATTCAGCAAAATCTTTGAGATTATTATAATAATTACAAGAAGAATTTTCTTGGCTACCAAGCAAAATGAGTATCTTATACTAAAATAGTTTAGGTACAACTTTCTGTAGAAAAGAAGTATGGGAGATGATTTCCTCCCCCCCCCCATGAATATTATTATTAAGTAGATGATAGCATATTCAACCAAGAAAATCCATTTTTGAAGTGTGCTAAAGGGTGGCTGGTTTAGATATGGCAATTAATCACTGTATTATTTATAGTACTTTAGGAATAACTCAAATTACATTAGTCAGGGATAACTTCTGCTTAATTAACAAGATTGCCAGAGAATGTCAAACACAAGCACAAAAATACAACTGTGTAAAAAAGTAGTGCTAGTTGGGTTCTGATAGTCATAAAATGAACGAACATTCTTAATTTGTATTCAAATCTTTCACCTCATTGTTAGTTTCATGGAGAGCTCATAAAGTCCTGCTTTCAATAGAATTGACAAAGTTACTGACATGGTCATAAAAACTATTTTATATGCTATTGCTATTCTGACTAACCTTTTTCTAGTATGTCTGTGTAGCTCCTTTAGTATAGGATGCTGTCATCTTTCAGACATGGATGGAGCAAGCAAAAACTGGAGTGCCAAAACAGTGGAGTAAGACTGTTAAATGCTGGCTCCATCAAGAATTACTATGAGTTAGAACCCACTCAATGACACTGAACAATAATAACAATGCTAGTCATTATTTTAACTTATATTATTATGATCAGGAATGCTAATAGTCTTCCTTCTCTAGCTTTATTAGAGAAGGATGTCATCCGCATCTTTTAAGATATAACACAGTCCCACCCCCTTTCTGTCTCTTGAACATATTATTTAATACTTGAGGTTCGTTGGGAAACATGGTGGGTTCCCCTCCATTTGTGCTTGTTTGGTTGCTAAATCTGCTCTTTTAAATTAATTTAAAATATACCCTACACTAATGTGACATCATTAGCATAACAAAGGAAACCATTTAAAAATGGAATTATAACCACAGGTATGTTGTTACTGTTATTGTTAAGTGCCTTCAATTCCCACCCATAGCTACCCTGTAGAGGGTTTCCAAGGAACAGCTGGTGAACTTGAACCACTGACCTTGCAGTTCAAATGACTTTGCAATCTGATGCATTAGTCCACAGAGACATATGAGATAACAGTGTATTACTCTAGGGTATATTTTCATTCCATTCCTTATAAAGCATCTTGATTGTCAGATAATATCAG
>NW_006408736.1:4355872-4364093 GCF_000296735.1 Chrysochloris asiatica
TGTCATCTGATCACAAAAACAAGCATAGGAAATATTTACTCAGGATATATCTATGTTGTTATTGTAAGTGCTTTCAAGTCGGTTCCAACTCAGACTATACTTTATAGGGTTTCTAAGGAGTGACTGATGGATTTGAACCCTGACCTTGCAGTGCTTATCCTATTCAGCCACACCATGACTCTACTTATCGGTTGTATCAGAAATGCTTGAGGAACTACATTCTTTTCATCCTTGACTTTCCCTTGAGAAACGAAATATTACAATGATTGAATTCTTTAATAGATTTTTGTTGTACCTGACACTTCATGCTATAGTTTCAGGAAACATAGAACTCAGTGTTTCGTACACGAAAATGTAAGGAACCATGTGGACCTTTACATATGAGTTTTATTGATGAAAGGGGAGTTGGAATCACCTTTCATGTCTTTGTAGAGAAAGGACAACTATTAAAATGTTGGGCTCTGTTCACTCTGAGAGTGCGCCCACAGCCACAGACATTCTGTAACAAACACAGTTGCCTTCAAATGAATGATTCTTAGAGGACAAATAATAACAATGTTTTTAGATAACCATCAATATGTGGTTACTTGATTTTCTTTTATGGGTGAATAATACATTTTTTAAATGAAAACAATAAATATTGAACTGACATACAATTCAGGAAAACATGAGGAATTGAAATTTTCAAAGGATACTGAAAGAATGGCAGTAAAAATAACAGAGCAATATGGTTCCTAAAATGTTAGTCAGTATGCTAAATGATTTGAAAAACTGTTGTAATATTATTTCTCCAGGAATGATTAAAAAGTATTAATAAATATTTAAAAGATTGTGGAATACAAGTGTCTTATTTTGCTCATACATCATTATTCATATTTCCTTTCTGTTTACCCTCAAACATCTCACTAAGAAATTCAGTATATAGATGTATTACTTAGAAATAAAAATGAACAAGATATTTGTTCTCTTCTTTATCCAGAGTACATCTACATTTCACTTGTGGAAAGTGAGATTCCATTAAATGGAATTATAGGACTCAAAGCATACCACTGCCATTAGGATACTACATAAAGAAAACAAAATGACATAGATATTTTAATGCTTATTAAAATGTCTTATACCACACTCTTAACTGTGATGTCTTCTAGTCTTTCTTAAGTGCTTCTTTTTAGCATCAGTTTTTCTTAAACCAGTTTAGCATGCTTTTATTAAAATTCATTTCTCTGACTTCGTTTATTGGATTTCAGCTGTGCTTACTCTTCAACAATATTTAAACAATTGCCTAAACTATTTAATAATATTCACAACTTTTCATCTGTGATGGTGTAGTTATTTCATACCGTTCATCATCATATACATATGTTAGCTGTTGTTAAGTGCCTCTGAGTCAATTCCGGTCATAGTGACCCTGTATAGACTTTCCGAGGTGTAGCTGTGGGTTTGAACCACCACCGTTGTGGTCAAGAGCATTATCCTATAGAGCCACACCATATATCAGATATCATAATATAATTCATGCAGACAAATTTCATGGAGATGTCACTATCATTTTTTTATCTTAATATTTGAATATCATCTATAAATTTTCCAATCCAAATCAACCGGTAGGTGTGCATGTTTCTTAAGCCTAAACCTAGGCAAATTATGTCACAAATGTGTGACTTAACCTTACTTACAAAACGAAATTAGTGGGGGGGAGTGATACAATCTGTTTGTCATAAACACTCGATCTTCCAAAAAGCCCTGATGACATAGGGGGTTATACATTGGACTGCAAACTACAGGATCAGAAGTTTGAATCCACCAGCCTTTCCATGGGAGAAAAAGGAGGCTTTCTGCTCCCGATAAGATTTTCAACCTCAACAACCCTACATAGTTCCAGAATTGACTTGATGGCAGTGTTTTTTTTTTATTATCAGGCTTCCAGGAAGTGTTGATTCTAAAACCCAAATACAAAAGATTGATTACCACCTTATTGCATGTATTTTTGTACTGAAGTACTTCTTGGCCTTTATGTTAATATCTGTCACTCATTTTATCTTCACTTTGCTTTTGCTTTTATTTCATAGCATATATTTGGTTGTTGTTGTTGTTAAGTGCTGTCGAGTCGGTTCCGACCCATAGCGACCCGTACAGGGTTTCCGAGGGTGTAAATCTTTACGGGAGTAGAAAGCCTCATCTTTCTCCCGCGGAGCAGCTGGTAGTTTCGAACCGCTGACCTTAAGGTTCGCAGCCCGATTCGTAACCACTACGCTACCAGAACCCTCTAAAACAGGTTTGGCAATGTGCTGATGGATACTAGCATTAATTTTTATAAGTAAAATAATTTATTGTAGTGGTTACGAATTGGGCTGTGAAACTCAAGGTCAGCAGTTTGAAACTACCAGCTGTTCCGTGGGAGAAAGATGAGGCTTTCTGCTCCTGTAAAGATTTACAGCCTTGGTAACCCTGTACAGGGACGCTATGAGTTGGAACCGACTCCATGGCACATAGCAACAACAGCAATGGCACCTTAATATTGTTTGTTTTGTTTTAATATCTGTATTTCAGCCACAAGTACATTCTCATGCTGCTTTCCCCAGCTCTTCAGTGTCTGTTATGCCACCTGTTTACCCCTGTGTCTTTTTAGCCACTGCCTTCTTTTTATTAAAATAAATTCAAGCAGTGTCAGGGAAAACCATGTGTTCTCTCACTGCCTGAGGGTCATGTAACCTTCAAGAGGAAAATCTGTAGTTGGGTGAAGACTTGTTTTCTTTTTCTTTAAATAAAGTCTCTTTATTCACATAGCATCCTATGAAACTGTACTCAGTAGGTAGTAAAAAATGGTTTTCTGTCTTATTGCCAATACTTTCTGAAAGCATATAGCACACTGTGACTCCTGTCTAGCACTTACATTATGAATGTTAATGACAAAAGAAGACTTGGGCCCTGATTTCTTTTTAAACATCTTTACAAAGATCTCTGTGTACTGACTTGTTTTTAGGATGTGTTGTTAAGTGCCATCAAGTCTGTTCTAACTCATAGCGACCCTGTATGGGGTTTCCAAAAAGCAGCTGGTGTGTTCGAACTGCCAACATTGTGGTTAACAGTCCTGTGCTTATCCAACAGTGCCATACTAGGATTCTTTATTTAGTACAGGATTGTGATTTTTTTTTTAGGCAACTGTTGGTTGGCAGTTCGAAACTACCAGCTGTTCCATGGGAGAAAGATGAGGTGTTCTGCTCCCATAAAGATTTGCAGCCTTGGAAACCCTGCCTAGGGTCACTATGAGCCGGAACCGACTCCACTGTACTTAGCAACAACATAGCAGATGAAGTATATCTGGATGTTAGCAAAACAGTCTCTTTCATTAGCTAGTAATAACATTTAGTATTTATATAAGTTTTATTATGTCAATTACTCGTCAGAGTATTTAACATCTCTAAACTCATGTGATCTTCTCAATGCATCTGTGAAGTAGGTGATATTATTTTCTCCTTTACATTGGCAAGGAAACAGGATAGGAAGCAGCAGATGAACAATTTAAATTTCAGCCTGTCAGGGCCTAGAATCCAAGTTTTAACGACATCGCTGTATAGCCAGTCAGTTGAGGGATGACTGGGTATTAGTGGAGGTCTTTCCCTTTGCCCATCAAGACCCATATTAATAATAAAGAAACTAAAGGAAAACTCCTTATCTTGCAGGCATCATAGTTCTTTTCTGACATTATTTGTTTGAAATCTTTATCAGTCATTCCAGTGAAGATATGGTGGAAATGTTAATCAAACTCGCAAGTTACATAAAGCTGAGAAAAATAAAAAGGTTATATGCTAAGTGAAGTGACAGATTTGGGATATAAAAAGAGCAGTGAGATAAACTTAACAATAAATGTAGCAGAGATAAATGTAAGGTGCTAAACATGTATTCAATAAAACATGAAGTGTACTATAGGGGAGAGCTGATTTAGGAACAACCTCAAAGATTCCTATGTTGTTGTTGTTGTCAAGTGCCGTAGAGTCGATTCTGACCCATAGTGACCCTGTATAGGGGTTCCAAGGTGTAGCTGGTGAGCTTGAACCACCGACCTTGCAATTCAAATGGCTTGGCAGTCTGGTGCATTAATCCACAGCACCATACCAGAACTCCAAGATCCCTATAGGGCAGTATAGAACTTCCACCACAGACTTTCCAGGTTGTAAATATTTATGGAAACAGACTGCCACATCTTTCTCCTATAGAACAGGATGATGTGTTTGAACCACCAGGTTTTTGATTAGCAACTGAGTTTTTTAACCACTATACCACCAAGGCCATGTAAAAAAGTATTAGGGATTATAGTAGGTATTACCTCCAGTGTGATGTGTGTTTGTGTTTATGTGTCGTGGAGTCGGTTCCAAGTCATAGCGACCCTGTACAGAGTTTCCGAGACTGTAAATCTTTACAGGAGCAGAACGACCCTATACAGGGTCGCTATAGGTCGGAATCGACTCTACGGCACTTGACAACAACAACAACATAGGAATCTTTGAGGTTGTTCCTAAATCAGCTCTCCCCTATAGTACACTTCATGTTTTATTGAATACATGTTCAGCACTCTGCTATTATCTTTCTCCCATGGAACAGCTGGTAGTTCCGCTATTAGAGCTCCAGTGAGGTTGCTGTTGTTATTGGTAGGTGCCATCGAGTTGGAACCGACTCATAGCGACCCCATGCACAGCAGAACGAAACAATGTCCGATCCTGGGCCAACCTCACTATCACTGCCACACTTGAGTCCATCAATGATGCCACCTGGCCAATCCATCTCGTTGGGGGTCTTTCTGATTTTCTCTGACCCTCCATCTTACCAAGCATGATATCCTTCTCTAGCGACTGTTCCATCCTGACAATATATCCAAAGTAGGAGAGACGAAGCTTAGCCATCCTGGCCTCCAAGGAGCACTCTGGCTGCACTTCTTCCAAAACAGATCTATTGGTTCTTTTGGCATCCATGGCACTTTTAGTCTTTTCCTCCAACACCATAATTCAAAGTGAGGTAGGATTGCCTAAAAGTACTTATTATTAGTTGTTTTTGTTGGTTCCAACTCATAGTCCTGAGCCATCCTCACAGGTGGTATGGTTGACCCTACTCTTGTTGCCACTGTGCTAATCCATCTCGTTGAAGACCTTCCTCTTTTTTGCTGACTTTCCACTTTGCCAAAGTATGAAAGATAAAATCTGTCCATTGTCACTTGCAAGGAACAATCTGGATATACTTCTCCAAAAACAGATTTGTTCATTGTTCTAGCATTTCATGATATAGTCAGTATTCTTTTTTTTACAATTCTATGAGCTTCCTTATTCATTGTTCAGGTTTCACATACATATGAGGCAATTGAAAATACGATGACTTTGGTCATGTGCATCATAGTCCCCAAAGTAACATTTCTGCTCTTTAACCCTTAAAAGAGGTCTTTTGCAGCAGATTTGCCTTTGATTTCTTGAATGTTGCTTCCATGGATTGATTATGGATCCAAGTAAAATGAAATATTTGACAGCTTCAGTCTCTTTCCTAACGGCAAGCCTGGTTGTGTTGATGAATCCTTTTCCAATCCTGATGTTGTGCTCTTCTTCATATAATATAGCTTCTTTGGGCATTTGCTCAGAATGCAGATTGATTAAGTGTGGTGAAAGGATAACGCTGATGCACACTTTTTATGATTTCAAACCAGTTCGTATCTCCTTGTTCTATTCAAACAACTGTCTCTTGGTCTGTGTACAAGTTCTTCAGGAGCACATTTAAGTTTTCTTAATTCCCATTCTTCACAATGTTATCCATAGTTTGTTATGATCCACACAGTCAAATGACTCTTTGCATATAGTCAATAAAGCACAAGTAAGCATTTTTTGGATATTGTCCACTTTTACCTGTGACCCATCCAACATTAGCAATGATATTCATCATTCCACATTCTCTTATGAATCCAGTTTGAATTTCTGACGACTTACATGTTAATCTTACTTGAATTATTCAATAAGTTAAGTATAACATGTAAATTATTGGATAGAGGTATAATACTTAACTTTTCACCCAATACACATTTTCAGCTGATAGTTACTTTCCATGCTTTGATGTCATTTATAATTAAGAAAAATTTTAATCTACTTCGTTAGTAAAATTCAGTTTAATTTAAATCACTGATCACCATTTGGGAAATATTTAATGCCCTGCCCTCTCCCAGCGAGACTTTAAATGGAGATCAGGATAACCTGGAGTGGATAAAGAAGTGGAACATGGCAGGACTCTAGGATCAGTCACTTCTACTTTATCGTCAAGGGATAAGTCCAGTGTGTTAGGAAAAAGAAGAGAGAGCAAAGGTACTGTCTCTTTTTTGAACAGTTTTTCCCATTATCTTTTTTGCTGATTTTCTCCACTTTGCAATGTTCTCTGTAACCCTCTCATAGGCTTATACGTGATTATTTTGTAGGGCCAAACTGTACAGTTATCTGATATGGCAGATATACTCTCTAGGAAAAACACTGGACTGCTAACCACAAGGTCGGCCATTCAAACTCACCAGCTGCTTCTCAGAAATCCTATACAAGCTGACTATGTGTTGAAACTGACTCGGTGGCACTTAACAACAGCAACTGCTATTAGATCCAACTGTTAGCTGTTAACCATGTAGCCCCTTGTTGTTGGATTGCCTCATTTACTGTTAGTAAGAGTCTCTAGCCCGGCTACGTTGATTGTATTCAATTGGAAAAATCAAACACAATGATTTTTAGATTAGAATGTTTGTTGTGCCATCGACTCGGTTTAGGCCCATAGGAGCCCCCATATAGGGTTTCTGAGGAGCGACTGCTGAGTTTGAACCACCTACCTTGCAGTTCAAGCAGCTTTACAGTCTGACGCATTAGCCCACAGAGCCATATCAGGACTCTGGTTAGGAGAGTGGTGGTTTGTTGTGGAGTCAGTTTCGGACTCATACCCTGCATAGGGTTTCCAAGGCTGTGCTACCAGAGCTCCTTGATTAAGATAATGGTGGTGTTTATATGCTATGGAGTTGACTCTGACTCATAGCAACCCTATATAGGGTTTCTGAGGCTGTAAATCTTTATGGGAGCAGAAAGCCTCATCTGAACAGCTGGATATTTTGAACTGCTGACCCTGAGATTAGCAGCCCAACTCGTAACCACTATGCTACCAGAGCTCCTCTATACAGCCTGCATAGATTTGGGGACTACTAGGGGAAATGCAGAAAATATCAGTCTTAAATAGATGATTAGAGTAGTGGTTCGCAAATTTTACATAGGAACTCACAAATTAATGCAGACTCCTAGATTTGGTCCTGCACCAACTGTTTTTTATAATCAAGTCAGCAGATCTCATTTAAAGCCTGAGAATGTTTTCTTTTAAAGCAACTCAGCTAATCAGTTAGTGTTGGTAAACACTGAGTTAGAATTTTCTTAGTTAAAATCCTAAGTTTCTGTACATTATTCCCTTTCCCTAAAAAGGAATCACTTTTGTACTTGTATTATATTTCATATTTAAAAGGAAACATAAACATATAGTGCAAATAGTAATACATTAAGTGGGCACAAATAACAACTATATTCCTGACTATATGTATATGATAATATGCTGCCGTAAGATCTCAAAAAATAGAACTGCTTTGTTGGTATGAACTCATTCTGGTACTGCACCAAACAAGTCCAATGAAATACAGGGTTAAGACCCCTTAGAGGAAAAGGGAAAATAAAATTATCTTTAGAATGGATATGGTAACACCTCCCAAGGCAAGCTGTTGGCAGACTAGCTAAGGGCAGATTGTGTGCATCTGTGTTAGTGAAAATCAGCTGAAGAGTGTCAAGTACTCTTCTTAGTCACACTAAAGTCCCTTTATATTTATTTCCCAAACCAAGTGGTAGTTGCCATTTCCACCAACCCACCAGTCCTATTATTTTCCAATCTTTGCTTTATAAATAGCTGGTTCTCACAACACTTAACATCTTGTTGAAACATAATCAAATAATAAGGCATTTTTACTTCAGATTCCTCATGGCTAAGCTATGTCACATGGAATAAGCAGTCCATAGATGTATTCAAATTAGACTTCTCTGAGGAACAGCAACTTCAGTATTAATTTTTAGTATAAAAATTTATTTTAAAGGACATTTGCTTTACTAAAATCCTAACAAATTATGCATTGACCCACTTGGTAAATAGTGAATTAATAGTTAATCTGGTATAAAGATTACCA
>NW_006408736.1:4364193-4366581 GCF_000296735.1 Chrysochloris asiatica
TAGTCCACAGAGACATATGAGATAACAGTGTATTACTCTAGGGTATATTTTCATTCCATTCCTTATAAAGCATCTTGATTGTCAGATAATATCAGATAAACAGGATTTACAACCCCAAAAATGGGATAACACATAATGGCATGCAAACAGAGGATCCCCAAACGAACACAGGCTTAATGAGAAAGCACTCTAAATTTGCTTAGAGGCAAAACACCGGGAATAAAATAAATAAAAACCAGTTGGGGTAACTAGGTATTGGAGTCCCGGTGTGACTCTGTTGGTTATTGCACCAGACTGCAAAGTCATTTGAACTGCAAGGTTGGCAGTTCAAGCTCACTAGCTGCTCCTTGGAAACCCTATACAGGGTTGCTATGGATCAGAGTGAACTCAGCAGCACTTAACAACAACAACAACAACTAGGTATTATTTTGATATTACTTGTACCAGTTTTTCAAGTTTAATAAAATTAGTATCTTTGAATAAAAATATATATATAATTAATAAAATATTTGCTAATAAAAAGTTACCTATTAAGGAAAATAAGATGAGGAGCTTTAAAAAAGTTCATGGAATTTCCCATCAACTTTTTGAAGCCTCATTCTGAGTCTATGTTTATAACTGTTGCTTTTGTTAAGTGCCATTGAGTGGCATCTGACTCAAAGCAACCCTGTATAGGGTTTTCAGAGAATATGGTGGGTTTGAATCACCAACCTGTGATGCGTATCCAATGGTGCCACACCAAAACTCCTCTATAAATATAACTAGAGACAAATAAATAAAATGCTATAACTATATCTATAGAGGTGTCCTGGTGTGGCACCTTAGGATAAGTACTCAACCTAAAGGTCAGTTTGAACCATGAGGTCAGCGGTTTAGACTCTCCAGTTGCTCCTTAGTAACCCTATACATGGTTGTTATGAGTGAGAATAGACTTGACGGCACATAACTACAACAACATAGCTATAGATGGAGTCTTGGTATGGTGCCGCTAGATAAGCAAAGTGGGTGGATCAAACCCATCATCCACTCCTTGGAAACCCTATAAAGAGTGGGATCAGACTCAATAGCACTTAACAACAGCAACAATAGTTATATATAGATGTCTCTATAACTGTTTTTCAAAAGATAGATTAGGATTTGGTAGTAAAATTAGAGTATTTAAATCCCAAATTTTCAAAGTATGAACGTATTTGTTGTGGATGACATGGGAATAGAATTCAATAATTAAAATGTTAGCATTCCTGATTTCACCTTGTACTGACTAGCTAGAAAATGAAAAATCATGTTCATATCTAAGATTATGTTTTCTTAATGTCAGAAGTATACCTTTTGTTCTTTGTTTCCAGATGTTTGTGTATGTCTACAACTTTTACATTTACTGAGCCCAGCCTGCAGGTCTTCTGTAAAGTTCTTTGAATTCCTGAACTGATTTCTATTCAGATTTGGACCATTTTAGAAACCTCTAAGGAGCTCTGGTAGCGTAGTGGTTACGAATCAGGCTGCTAACCTCAGGGTCATCAGTTCGAAACTGCCAGCCGTTCCATGGGAGAAAGATGAGGCTTTCTGCTCCCATAAAGATTTACAGCCTCGGAAACTTAGGGGGGTATGCAGAGTGTTTCAAGCATACAGATTTGTGAACAAGGAAGTTCTTAGAGGACAAAGCTATCAGCCTTTGTAAGTATCAAAAGTAAGTGAAGGTCAGACCTAGCTGAAAGCAGTATGTATAAAGACGGTGAGGCAGATGCGAAGAAGGTAGGTAAATCTTTCCTAGTGGACAGTAGTGATGCACTATGGATATATAAGAGTAGAACAGGGCAGGCAATAGTTCACTCTACTACGTTAATGTCAGACTGTACTTTATAAGAAACATGTAATAAGCTGGATCCTTTCTGGAGCAGCATAAACTAGAATGAAGCTATGTAAATCACAACATATGAAGACTGACTGAAGAATCTAGGAATGTTTAGCCTGGGGAAGAAAAGCATTTTACTGTTTTCTCCAAATACTGACAAGTTCTCTTACAAAAGATGCTTTAAATTTTCCATGTTAGTCCAGATTGAGAACTAGTAATAATGGATGAAGTTGGAAGGAAGACCTTTCTGTAAAGAAGAGTTTTCTAACATTGACACTAGAATAAACTAGCTCAGGACTCTGAGTTCCTCATGACTGCAGAACTTTAAGCACAGGAACTGAACCCTAATAGCAAAATGGTTAAGCATTCAGCAGCTAAACGAAAGCTTGGCAGTTGTAAGCCCACCAAAGACTCCATGGGATCTGGAGATGTTTCCATAAAGATTTGTTAGGTGCAGTCTAGTTGGTTCTGACCCATAGCAATCCTATGCACAATAGAAGAAAACATCACCTGGTCCGGTGCCAGCCTCACAATTG